>NW_003307658.1:65600-77792 GCF_000143455.1 Volvox carteri f. nagariensis | reverse complement strand
CCGAACATGGCGGGTGGGAACCTCCGCCCACCAATCTAGGTCCCGCATAGACCCGCGGGACAGCCGCACTTTACCGGACCAACCGACCGGCTGCACAAGATCATCGTAGAAATTACGGAGAAACAGGGGGGCGGGGGTGAGGGCGAGCTTCACACTCTGAGCAAAACCACACAGCTTCACCAACTCACGCTTCTGAACCAGACGGTGCTTCTGAACCAGACGGTGATTCTTCTTGGCCGTAACCCGGAGCCCCACTGCTAACCGACGCAACTTGGCTAACTTGTCCGCAGGCACCTCAAACAGCCCCTCCGCAGTATTAACTGTAATGCCCAAATGGTAAACCGACTGCGAGGGCTCCCATTGGCACTTGGTGGGATGGCACGACAAACCCAGGAACTCGATGCTCTCTATGACCCACTGTGCACCCAACTGGGGATGCTCCTCGGACGCGAAAACAAACAAGAAATCGTCCAGGTATGGCAACACGCGCGCACCCAACCGCGCCGGCCGCGCACACCGGGCGGAAGGGAAGAACTGGTGTGGAGGCAAGGTGGGCGAGAGATGCCGCCGCCCCCCGCCAACCGCCGCCAGGGGGTCGCGCCAAAAACGCACGACATTACGCATGATCTTAGAAAACCAGTAAGGGCTATTGAGCCAGCCCATGGGCAGCGCATTCATCTGATACAAAACCCCACAGAAACGAAACACGAAGAAGTGACGATCAGCTGCATGAATGGGAATATGATAGAAAGCGTCAGCTAGATCGACCTTGACCATCCACAAGTTCTGAATCCCCATCCACCGCAGCGTACGGAGAGGCTCATAGCGACACTTATACGCCTTCTGCGTGATATCCATGCGCTTCAGATTAACAACAAAACGCCACGACCCACTGCCTGGCTTAGGCACGCAGAACGCGTTCACCACATGATTCACTGCTGCGGAAGCCTCCACATGGGAAATGGCACCAAGGGCAATCAACCACGGCTCCTCCTTCTCCAACCACCAACGGCTCTGCTCAATAGTGACCGGGAAACTGGGCAGATTAAACACAGGCGGCGGACGATCTCCCAGGAACTCAACCGGAACACCATGCTTCAACATGTGCAACGTGCGGGCATCGGCACCAATGGCTTTCCAAGCAGCCAACCGCGAGGTGACGCGTGCATGCAGGGGTGCAGCAGAATGCGATGACATGCTTTAGTGGGCCTGGCCCGAACCCGCCGGGGGCTGGGCGCTACCAGCTGCCACAACAGCACGAGCAGGTGGAAAACTGCCCCGGCCACCTCCACGACCCCGACGCAGACCATCCACCAGCGGACGCTCGGAAGGCGCGAAGTAATGCTGGTGCAGGGCAACGAGGCCATCACGGCCCCTACTGCTAAATTCCACCAAGCAATTGATACGGGCCGAAATAAGGTTATGCATCCAAGCAACATCATACAGCACGGTATCGGAGGCGCAGGTCAGGGCGACAACCCACTCTTGAGGTAAATTGTAACCGAAAAAGCGGCGAATCATAGTCAAACCGGACCGCACCATCTCCCAGACGCCAAGCAATGTAATCAGGATGCTCAACTCATAAACTAACGAGCCCGCACGATCAGGATGACCCCTCTGCGAGTGCTCTAACTCCTGCCGCTCAGGAATTGCCCGAAAATTATGCAAAACCAGATTATCCACCGTCATGGTTCCCGGCAAATTGTGCAGAACATAGTCGGGAAACGAAAACCGCGACCCGGCAGGAGAGCGCTGCACTTGGGTTTTGCTTCAGTAACTGATTGCGAACCGCAAACTAACTAGCACGCAGTCCTGGGGGCCCTGACTCGAAGTCAGCCCCACCCTGGAGTTAGTTGGTACCGCTTTCATGTACTTCCTCAAAGATACTGCTTCTCTAGTACTGTGATGTTTTATTTGTTATATTCAAGATAACTGAACTTAACTTGAAAGGCGCCACCACAGTTGCCGGTGCCATTAAAGGACACCCGTCCTGGGACACAGGCTCAGGCACAGAAATAGACTTATAGGGTTACATAAAACATAGCTATAAGCGTAAATAAACAAAGCCATGGAGTTTGTCCTGGACCCGAGCCATCTGCTTGCATCGCGAAAACCACGCGTCGCGCGCTGCAATGCCAGTAAAGTTTGCCATCGCCACAAAAAAGCAAAGCAAAACACACGTTGATAAAACAAACAACAACGGGGATAACGGCTCGCCGGTCAACACCCTCGGTCGCGGCTCAGTTTCTAAAAACACAAAGGGGCTAATGTCTCAACACAGCTACCAAACATACACACCGCTATATGACTACTCCACAATAACACAGTAGTCCTCCTCTTCTTCCAGCTTAACTGCCGCCATGCCAGCCGTCCCCGCGCCGATGCCCGTCTCCGCCGGCTGAGTGCTCCTCGCTGACCAGCTTCGCGAGGTGGCGGAGAAGTACGTCTCCACTGGGTGCATGTCCGCGGCAGAAGCAGTTGTTTCGCCACGCTTCAATCCTTCCAATGCCTTCATCAGAGCAGTCCAAAAGCGGAACGACAGGGCCGGCAGGCATCAGCAGGACGACGTCAGTGGGACCATCAGCACCCTGCATCTCTATGGAGACGCCGTTCTGTATAAGTATCAACAGCAGATAACAGCGCCGGCGCGAGGACTGCAGCAGCCGGAGGGGGGCCGGCAGCGATGGGGGTGTCACGGGTAGGGGCGGGAGCTACAACAGTTGCGGTGGCGGCCGCAGCAGCCTCGACGGCTGGGGTGGTGGCGGCAGGGCCCAGCGACACGGCATCAGCAGTGGCGGCGGCGGCGGGACTGAGAGCTACAGCAGGGGCGGCGGTGGCTACGTTAGCCTCGGGTGCTGGAGTGGTGATGGCGGGGCCGGGTAACACGGCAGCGGCGGTGGGGGCGGGGGGGCGGAGTGCTATGCCAGCAGCAGCAGCGGCGGCGACGGCAGGGGTGACTGCAGCAGCCGGAGGGGGGCCGGCAGCACGGGTCGTGTCACGGGTAGGGGCGGGAGCTACAACAGTTGCGGCGGCGGCCGCAGCAGCCTCGACGGCTGGGGTGGTGGCGGCAGGGCCCAGCGACACGGCATCAGCAGTGGCGGCGGCGGCGGGACTGAGAGCTACAGCAGGGGCGGCGGTGGCTACGTTAGCCTCGGGTGCTGGAGTGGTGATGGCGGGGCCGGGTAACACGGCAGCGGCGGTGGGGGCGGGGGGGCGGAGTGCTATGCCAGCAGCAGCAGCGGCGGCGACGGCAGGGGTGACTGCAGCAGCCGGAGGGGGGCCGGCAGCACGGGTCGTGCAGCAGGGCTTTCGGCTCACGCTCACGGCACCGTGGCTGGTGCAGCTGCTGAAATTGTACGTGGGCCGGATTGTACTCATGGATGCGACGTACGGCCTCACGAGCTACAACTACCCGGTCATTTCTTTGCTCGTGGTGGACCAGCACGACAATGGCATCCCCGTCGCGTTCGGGGTGATTCCAAGTGCAGAGGGTAAGGAAGATGTCCAGGGCTTCATCCAGGACGTTGAGGACCTCGCGGGCCGGTCATCGGCAGGGCCCCGGGCGGCTGGCGTGCCCCCGCTGGTGCCGCGCGCGCATACTCAGCCGGCGGAGACGGGCATCGGCGCGGGGACGGCTGGCATGGCGGCAGTTCAGCTGGAAGAAGAGGAGGATTACTGTGTTATTGTGGAGTAGTCATATAGCGGTGTGTATGTTTGGTAGCTGTGTTGAGACATTAGCCCCTTTGTGTTTTTAGAAACTGAGCCGTGTTGACCGGCGAGCCGTTATCCCCGTTGTTGTTTGTTTTAACAACGTGTGTTTTGCTTTGCTGTTTTGTGGCGATGGCAAGCTTTACTGGCATTGCAGCGCGCGACGCGTGGTTTTCGCGATGCAAGCAGATGGCTCGGGTCCAGGACAAACTCCATGGCTTTGTTTATTTCCGTTTACAGCTATGTTTTATGTATTCCTATAAATCTACTTCTGGGCCTGATGCTGTGTCCCGGGACGGTTGCGCTTTCATGGCACCGGCAACTGCGGTGGCGCCTTGCAAGTTCAGTTCAGTTATCTTGAATATAACAAATAAAACATCACAGTACTAGAGAAGCAGTATCTTTGAGGAAGTACATGAAAGCGGTACCAACTAACTCCAGGGTGGGGCTGACTTCGAGTCAGGGCCCTCCGGTCGTCTTGCTACTAGCACGATACCGTAATGATACGATTCTTTTGTGATACGTGTTTTGGGGAAGGCCCAAAATTAACGCTGAAATTATTTTGATGATATGCATTTTGGGGGACGGTCACGAGAAAAATCTACAGTTGTGATACACTTTTGGTGACGGCTCCAGGGCGTCCCGCGGGCGTGCTCACGCTTCGCGCGCTTACGCTTCAGCGTCTACTACCGCCAAGCTGCTATCAAAGTCCGAACAGCGCGGAAAGGCTCAATGATGGCCTTGCCGGCCTCAGCGTCCGCTTCAGCAAGCTTTGCAATCCTCTCATCGGCATGTGCCTTCTCGCGCTCAGTCCTTGCAGCCTCAACCTCCGGCGCCACTCGAACTCTGGTAATGCCTGCCCTGAGCTCAATGGGAGCATTGGTGTCGAGCTTGGGTAAAAGGCTAGTAAGCTTAGGGTGTATTTCCAGTGCGGATTAAGGCCAGGGATTAGCGTTAATCCCTGCGCTAATCCCGGCAGTGGAAATCCCACCGGGATTAAGCAGGATTAGCCGGGGATTAAGAAATTCCTCAGGACACCGTGTTCTCTAATCAGAAGATTAGCGGGAGCTAGCAAGAGATTAGGAAAGAACATAAACTGAACTTGATGCCCATGTATTTACCTGGCAACCTGTGACAAAAAAGTTATTACCTGGCTCGAGCCAGGTAGTAACTTTCCGTATCTGGATTAGCATTCACGGCGCCATGTCTGACGTTAATTTCTAGGTAGTTCCATATATATGATCTCAAATAAGCAATTCCTGTTTTGGGTTGCTCAAAAGGGTGATGAAGAGATGAACGGCGAGAAGAGTGCGCTTCCTGTTCATATCTAATACTGATTCAATTCCTAATGCCCAAACTAGTTCAGAACTTAACAATTTTAGCTTCAGAATCACATAGAAAGTATGCATCGCCCTTTGTACGGCCTTAATCCCAGCGCTAATCCCAGGCCTTAAGAATTGCCAGGGATTAGCCGGGGATTAGCCGGGAATAGCGGGACCTTAATCCCTGGCCTTAATCCGCACTGGAAATACACCCTTAAGCTGTTTAGGCGCCATTCTGAGCGCGCTTTCTGAGGGTGGGCCTGTAAGCTAAAGTTCTTGTCCGATCAACTTAGGGGTAAAAGACGAAGCTAACTACAAGCCAACAGCGTCTTCTGGAGGGCTTTTACTGTTGGGCGATACCGTTAACACGGTGTACGACACATTTGTGACAGCCAGTTTGGTGATGCCCATAAATTTTTGCCTAAGACCTTTTTCCACTGCTATGCATTTGGGGACGCCATACCAATTGCGTGTCACAAAAGAATCGTATCATTACGGTACAGAGCAGTCTCTTGTAGTAAGAACCATTGTACATGTTCTTGTACATACCGTGCCCTTCGCAATATGAATCTGTATGAACGGTATATAAGTCGCTTGTCTGTGCATCACAGCTGCTTTAATACCTGAAATAAACTCCTCTTACTGTTGGCACCGTCAAGACAGGTACATCTGCAACCAATGAGAACCAGCAGCGGAAACGCAGGCGTGTGGCGCATCCAAGGGCCAGGAGGACACGGCAAAACAAATGTCATGCGTGCGTTCATAAGCAAAGCTGCATCCATGGGCAAACGTGTGACTGTTTGTGCAACCACGGGAAAAGCTGCAAAATTCCTGGGCATGGGAGCAATGACAGCACATTTCGCGTTTGGCTTTCGAGGCAGCCAATGGATACCCCTGACCAACCGATACATGCTCATGTTCTTGGCCATGGCTGATGTCATTTGTCTACATGAAATCAGCATGGCCAAGGCCGCATTCCTGCAGCAGCTGCACCAACGCTGCTTGGATGCTTGCCCCAATCTACCAACCAACCTTCCTTTTGCGGGAAAACTAATACTGCTTGGTGGTGACAAGCACCAGCTGGCCGCCGTGTGTGACCATAAGTGTGACGAAGATGCATACACCAGCCATATAGGTGGGCCATGTGGAACATGTTTCAAGAAATTCATCTAGGAACATATCACCGACAAAATCCCAATAATCAGGCATGGATTGACGCACTCAATGTGATCAGGGTAGGGCCTCCAAGCGAGCCCATCCTGGCACTTTTGCAGTAAACGCTTCCCATAACTTCGTTGCACCCAAAAAATCATGGCACATTGCTGGAACAAATGAAGAAATCAACAAGTATAACCAAGATATGGCACACACCCACTTTCAACAACAACTGCAGCATATTACAGCTTATCTGTACAAAGCAATGCAAGACCAAGGCGTGCTCTTAGATCACCTTTACCTCGCTCCCGGGATGACGGTCATGGTTACCAAGAACCTGTCGGCCCCAAAAATCGAAAACGGTGCTTTAGCTATCGTGCAAGACATCACCGAATCCATGCTGTCACTCCAGCTTTTGGACTCCCAAACCATAATCCGCCTGCCAAGGATATGCGAGGTGAAATACAAGAATGGTGCCAAGCTTGAACACAAAATGTTCCCGGTCGTGCCTGCTTTTGCAAGAACTGTACACAAGGTGCAGGGCGAAACCATAACGGATCCCGTCATTATTGACTGTACAAAAATGAACCGACTAGGGCAAGCATATGTAGCACTGTCGCGAGTTGTGGATATTGAGCAGCTGCACATCCTCCCCATCGACATCCAATTGACACCAAACATGTTCAAGGCACATGTACCCCCTTAAGCACCATGATTCAATTTACTGTTAGGCTGCTTACGTTGTTCCTGCTACTGTCTTACTGCCTGTCACAGTCTTTGCATTACTATGACCTTAGACACCTATCCCACGTCCCACCTGCAATGTCATCAACCGTCACAACTTTAACAGCAGCTGCAAGTCATCAGTCCCAGGCTCAAGCCATGGGTTTATCCGTCCAGCAGTACGAAGGCCTTGGTTTTCACACTCCGCCCACCACCATAACAACACGCGCCACACGACGCCCCGACGAACGAACCCCTAAACAAGAAGCATTCCTTAATGATATGTCAATCATGCCATGTGATTGGCCTACCACAATCGGAGAATGCTCAAGACTCCTAAGCAGCAGTACAGCAGACTATGAAGACTTCAAGAAAAAATACAATGAAAAACCTGCATGAGGCAGGCAACGTGCAGCTCTCCACTCACAAGGATTATCTATGGACGAAATTGACAAGCTTACTAAAAGCCAGGCCAGCAAGCTCATGGACAGCCATGCGTCAGGAGAACAGGCCACAGCAGCACAGCTTGCTCGGTTGCAAAGGCTCAACGTACAGCTACCGCAGCAACCACTATCCAAGAGGGATGCGTCGGCACTCATTACACAAAACTCCGCCAAAGCACAGGCTGCAACGCCATCACAGAAGGACCTACTCAAGAAACTCACGAATCAAGCAGATCAACGAATCACAGACGAGCAGCTGGACGTCATGACGCTGGCGCAACACTGATGCATGATGTGCATTTCACATACGAGGACTTCGTGAAGTTATGGTGCATACCTGCATATGCATGCACAGCAGTCAAGACATGAATGCACTGCGAGTCTGGCCAGCTCAGCAGGCATGCAATCTTGAGTGAAGTGGTGCACGATTGCCTATTACATTGCAGGATTGGCCAACCTACAATGCAAAAGACAATCCTTCTTTGTGCTCCAGGTGTGTCTTCATTCTAACGGAGCCATCTCGTCGTGTTATAAACGTTGTTGCATGGTAAATGACGGCGTCAGGCTGCTACGCCGCTGCAATGCTAATCGCAAGTTACACTGAATTAGTACCTATGAACTACGCGTGAATTTAATGATTCTTTGCTGGACGAAGGTGGGCTAGTTGCGGTAGGTTGGGGTTGTGGAACTGTTTAGCTACAGGTCAGAGCTTCACACTGGTCCCTGTTCTCATGGCCTTTATGTCTTGCATTGATGAAATGGATCAGTTTTTGTTGGTGTTCTTCGCATGGTCTGTTCGCCAGCCAGCCTGCACGTGTTATGTAGGGCATATCTAGGGCGGGGGGACCCGGAATGTACGACCGTGTGACCGGCGAGGGACCTAATTTATGTCGCCACACAAAGGCTTCGTCTTCAGTCCCACGCCCTCTGGTCTATTTGCTGTAGCTCAACGTTGATGTTAGTCTGCTTCCGTTTAGGTCCGCGTTCATGACTTGTCCTTGCTGGTCTTCTTATAGGGGGAGGTCCATTTCCCTGACGGTCTCCTTTGACCTGTGAACCTCGCATTACCTGTAACAGGAAATGACATGTGACTTTCGACAACAACTCAAGCGTCTGCTGCAGCACACTTGCATGAATATGCTGGTGCGACCATCCGTCAGTGACAATACCACCAAGCATACGCACCCGGGCAAAATGTCATCATCCCGCAAAATAAACCAAAACATAACTTCTACGCCGCCAGGACGCTGTGCGTCCAAATTGGACGGACGGCACACACTTAATAGCCAGCCGAAATGTACGTAACAAATACTTTATAGCCAGTTCACATGCTACGTTACGTTAAGACTTTTAGAGTAGTCGGTTCGGACATGGTAACGGTACGTTACCGGTAAAGTGGACGAAAAGTCTAAAGTGACCGGGGAGGGGGGGGGGTGAATTTCGACCCCTCGTACCGTTACCTGAATTGCGTCGCCAATTTCGCGAGTTATAAGAAACAGCCAAGCCCAATCGCTTATAAAGACCACATATTTGACAAATTGTGCGCGCTTTGCACTCCGACCGAATTTCTAGTCACACCGCTGCAGTTTATTTTGGAAAATGAACAAGGACAACGCCGCTCGTGTTGCTCGCCCGCGCACGACCGCTTACATAGCCAATATGTAACCCATTGTAGTATCGGGGCTGAAGCCATCCGCGAAATGGCAAGTTGGCCGCACTTCCGGCGGCATGGGCCGCGCCGCGTCGGCCCACACGCTCAAGCACTGCCATTGAGAATTGCACATATCCTCAAGGTTGTCAAAAATTTCATCCATAGCGGCCGTTAGGCCAAACGCCCTCGCGGCTCGCGCGGGATGCAGTGCCATTGCAGTAGGCAGGGCTGCCAATAACCCGTCAATTATATATTGCGATTCTAAGGGGATGTGCTGAAGTTTTGGCCATTGAAAGACATAAAATGGAGATGGTTTACACAGCTCGCGCCAACGAACACAACGTCGTCGCAATGTCCCATGTGAATTGGGTGACTTTTTCAGGCCCACTTTTCCAAAAATGTTTTCGCAACGTAACGCACCATGTGAACGTAACGTACCAGCGAATATTGAAACGTGGCATTAACATCACACACCGGAAGCACGTCCAACGAATCGTTGTATAGCATGTGCAAAAGTCCTTCTATGTCTGTGCGACGTAAAGCAAACTATTAAAAAATAATACGGAAGTAGCAGGCGGGGGCCCATAACCACTTACCCTGCCTTTATTTGCCCCGCCCTTACTACCTTCGCAAGTCATTGTATTTGCCCCGCCCTTACTACCTTCGCAAGTCAATGCCCCCGCCTTTCTTACGTTCGCTAGTCATTTTCATTGTCGTACAAGCACCCGTAGGGAGAAACTCGCTAGTCATTTTCATCCGTGTCGTACAGGCACCCCTAGGGAGAGTCTCGCTAGTCATTTTCGAACTGCAAATCCGTAATCTCTGTCGTAAAAGGCACTTGTTGGAGATTCTCCCTAGTCATTTTCGCGCGACAAGTCATGCTGGTCATCTCATAGGGTGAGGTCCATTTCCTTAACGGTCTTCTTTGACCTGTGAACTTCGCATTACCTGTAACAGTAAATGACATGTGACTTTCAACAACAACTCCAGCGTCTGTAACACACTCGAACAAATAAGCTGGTGCGACCATCCACACAAACTGTGCCGTAAGTGACAATACCACCAATCATACTCACCCGGGAAAATGTAAACATACCGCAAAATAAACCAAAACATAACTTCTACGCCGCCAGCATGCTGTGCGTCCAAATTGGACGAACGGCACACTTGATAGCCAGCCGAAATGTACGTAACAAATACTTTAACAGCGATTATTGAAACGTTGCATTAATATCACACACCGGAATCACGTCCAACGAATCGTTGAATAGCATGTGCGAAAATCCTACTATGTGTACGCGACGTAAAGCAACCTTTTAAAAAATAATACGGAAGTAGCAGGCGGGGGCCCATAACCACTTACCCTGCCTTTTTTTCATCCCTTCCGTACAAGCACCCCGAGGGAGAGTCTCGCTAGTCATTTTCATCCGTGTCGTACAAGCACCCCTAGAAAGAATTTCGCTAGTCATTTTCGAGCTGCAAATCCGTGATCTCTGCCGTAAAAAAGCACTTGTCGGAGATTCTCCCTAGTCATTTTCGCGCGCTTCGGTATTAGTCGTACGAGTTCACCGAGCTTATTACTACGCCTTCTACCGGGATTGCCAATCAACACAGTTCATATTAGGCATTCTGCATTCATAAACAAAGTCTTATCGTGCTGTGCAATCAATTTATTATCTCTTGGTAGTGCTACTATGTCCAGTTCCACAGCTTCCTTAGCAACACATTACGCTGGGTTGATTATCATTCTTGCTGTCGGTGAGATCGCTTTATACTCCGCCTACGTTCTCGTCTGTGGACCTCGTTCACCATGCCATACAATCCTGCATGCGAACACCCTATATGACATTCATTTATGTAGAACAATTTATGTCTAGAAATCTAATCAAATGCTCGTGAAAGTCTGTTCATACAGTTCAAGGAGCTCTGGCAGCAAACACGTAGCAGCATAAGCCGGTGCAACATACTCGGTTGCTCGTCCGAGAACGGCGAAAGAAACCATTATCATTTGCAGCGCTGAGCACGGCTGTCCTCGTTCTTGGGTTGCTACTATTATTGATGATAATACCTGGTGAGTTATCAAATGACTGCCGTGTTCTCATTGTATCATACGTCACAGGCCTCACGGGGCCGGAATCCCGGAATTTGACCTCATGAATTCCCAATCAAATCCGGGTCAAATCCCATCGGGATTTGAGGATTTGACCCCCAAAACAATAAGCAATATAATGGTCATGCAAGGATTTCCTCGGGCTTGGCATTTGACACATTTGAGGATTTGAACCCCCCAAAACAATTATCATCATGCAACATGGCTATGCAAATAATTCCATGCGCAGCCGTTACAATATATATTGCATATCTTCGAGGGGCATGTTATGCTCGTGCCAGTCAGTCCTCGCGCCACATGCCTTCAAACATTTAGTTAGACTTTTAGTATTAGAGTTATTCCTCCAAAGCCGGCGCTCACCGCAAAGAGCGATGTCAGACAGCGGCGATGGACGGGCTAACAAACGCCCAAAGGCTCAACCAGGTACCCTTGATGAACTGAACCGGCACGTGCAACAGTTAGGCAAGAAAACGAATACAAACTGTACTTTTTCTTCATATGGGATAACCATCTCACTCGCAAGGGTCGCGGACAGCATCCCCGGGATTGAGAGGCAGCTAGGCGTCAAAAGGTCGCTTTACCCGTTTTACCCGTTGAATGGTCGCTTTACCCGGTTGGTGATCGTACGAGTGCCCCGCCTATCGTTCTGCAAGTTGTTCCACACGTGCTAAAACTAGCATACGGGAAGCAGGGCGCCACAGGGAGCGTCGGGGCAGAGAGAAACCCACGGGTCGGCAACGAATATACAGTTCGAACGCATGCACATGCACACACGCAGCTGCAGCTGCGTGTGCACAAAATCTCACTTGCGCGCCACAGGGTGGTGTGGCTCAAAACAACTTACACCACCACAAGTGGGAGAAGACAAAACACATGCATTCCTACCCACAAAAATGCGCGTTCCTCCACAATAGCTTTTGTGTAAAAGATGTTAAAAAGAGTCCCCCACGGCACCTCTCTCCAGCCCTCCACAGCTGGACGACTCTGCGCCCTCTGTCCTATAAAAAGAGTCTAAACGTACCCCACATCCTATACCACATTGCATGCATCCGACGTGTATCATGTTTTGGACGTATTGCA
>NW_003307658.1:61559-65259 GCF_000143455.1 Volvox carteri f. nagariensis | reverse complement strand
TAGGGTGCAGGGCAGGGTGGTGTTTGGCTAGGGGCGGCGCAGGGGAGGGCGGCGTTGGGCGAGGGGGGCGCAGGGGAGGGCGGCGTTGGGCAGGGGGGGCGCAGGGGAGGGCGGCGTTGGGCAGGGGGGGCGCAGGGGAGGGCGGCGTTGGGCAGGGGGGGCGCAGGGGAAGGCGGCGCTGCGCTGGGCGGCGCAGGGGAGAGCGGCGTTGGGCTACGGAGGTGCAGGATCAGGGTGGCGTTGCCCCAGGCGCGCCACACAAGACCCTCTGCTGGATGTTCTGGATGCAACCCACCCGTCAGGTCCATGGCGTATCGTCGTGAAGATCCAGTGCCGTTGTTGCATGGACGCGAGAGACCACTGGCCGGGCATGGCATGCTCGTGCGGTTACCTCGGTTGGCGGTCATGTCCAGTCTTGGCCTGTGTAACCCGCTGCATGGAGCCCTCCCGCGCAAGCCTGTGCACTGTACTAAGACCTTCCAATGTGCATAAGCACCTGTTCGTGCTCACAGCGGCTCCGTTATTCAGTCGGCGACGTCCCAGTGGGGGTCGGTCGGCACCATCTCGCGTAAGGTCCATCACTTCTGCATAATAACGCAGTCATTGTTGCCATCTTGATGAGCTAATCCTACATCTTCGCTATGCATAATCCGTTGCCTGTGGAGGCCCCTTGGCGTCCAAGCTGAAAAGTAAATTCGCACCTCTGGGTTGTCCATCGCCGCTGTCTGACATCGCTCTTTGCGGTGAGCGCCGGCTTTGGAGGAATAACTCTAATACTAAAAGTCTAACTAAATGTTTGAAGGCATGCGGCGCGAGGACTGACTGGCACGAGCATAACATGCCCCTCGAAGATATGCAATATATATTGTAACGGCTGCGCATGGAATTATTTGCATAGCCATGTTGCATGATGATAATTGTTTTGGGGGGTTCAAATCCTCAAATGTGTCAAATGCCAAGCCCGAGGAAATCCTTGCATGACCATTATATTGCTTATTGTTTTGGGGGTCAAATCCTCAAATCCCGATGGGATTTGACCCGGATTTGATTGGGAATTCATGAGGTCAAATTCCGGGATTCCGGCCCCGTGAGGGGCCTCCATACGTAGCTTTCGTAGCGTACAACCGCATTGTTCCAGTAACTGATTGCGAATCGCGAATTAATACAGAGCACTCTTTTGTAGTAATAATTGTTTGTGCAACCACGGGAAAAGCTGCAAAGTTTCTGGGCATGAGAGCAACGACAGCACATTTCGCGTTGGTTGCCCATGGGCAGGTGGCCACCTAAAAAGTGGGCAAGAACCTAGATGTTGGATAAAATGGACGAGCATGCTCGGAATGAGACATAATTACTCTTTGCGCAATCCGGAAGGAACGTCGTAAAACGAGGCGCTGCGTTCGGGGCCTTGGTGCGGTGTTATTGAATATTAGAAAAATATGGTACAATTTAAAGCGCAGAAGTCCGGGAGATGTGCAGTGTGGCCGAGCATAAGGCGGTTACAATGACGCAAAACTACCAGATATGGGATGTGATACCCGGAAAATGGCAAAGCGAAGCGTCAAGTAAAAAGAAGAAATTATTATGAAGGACAAGTAATAATGAACGTTGTATTACATGAACATTGTACATAAAGTGAAGCGTCGAGAGGGGGGAGAGGAGGGAGAGGGCAAAGAAGAAATAATTATTAAGGACAAGTAATGCAGTAAACCCTTTGTGTCGACGAAGGTGGCCTGGTTGCGGTTAGTTAGCCCAGCGTGTAATTGTTTAGCTATACCTAAATGTTTAGCAATGGCCCGTGCCCTCATGGCCACCATGTATTGCATACATGAAATGTGTCAGTTTGTCTAGTCCTTGTTGTTCGGCATGGCCAAGCCCACAACCAAGCCGCTCCCAAGTGGAACGAAAATATCTGGACACCGACGACATAATGGGCATGATTCCGTAATGGGCGTGATGCGGTCAAGGTGGGGCATGGAGCCAGCCATGGGAACAGTACCCCATCTAGTACCCATGGGGAGGGGGCAGAAATGCGCCTGGACGTGGTATGCTTGCAGGCGACACATCACACCAACATCCAGCACCAGTGCCTTTTTGAGCGGGACTTGCGCCAAGCTGCATTACGGGTGCATACCCAAGGCTGGCGGGTGGTGACACACTCGTGGTCTGGCTCGACACACACATCGGGGGTACTGATCCTCGTCCGGCAGGGCCTTGCAGCAGCCCTGGAGACGCCACCAAACACAACCCATCAAGCATGTATGCAGGGCCGGTTCACAGAGTGTGTGCTCCGTTGGGGAGGCCACCGCCTGCACATCTGCAATGTCTACCTCCCCACGGGCTCCTCAACAGTGGCAGCAGATGCACGACGCCTTTTGTTCAGCAATGTCCTGGCTGCCACTTCAACGAAAGCTGCCGCTCCAGACAGCGATACAACTCTCATCTGGGCGGGCGACTTCAACTTTATAGAGAACCCGGAACTGGATTCCTCAGTGGGCCGACGGGGAGACGGGGAGACGGACCGATAGCCGACATGAGGAGACAGGCGGGCCCCACCATGGTCGACACCCACCGCCACTTCCACCCCACGCGCCGAGACTTCACCCACCTATACCGCGCGCCCACCCTGGGGGGGTCCCGTCTCGACCGCATATACATCAACCACCCAAGCTGACTTACGTCTGCCACACGTCCGTCATCTTCCACAGACTGTCAGACCACAGGATTTCGACACTGCACCTACTGCCGTGCCGGAGTGAAGAGCGGGGCCCAGGTGTCCGCCAAGACCGCCTTGCCTTCACAGCACACGAGGATCTTTTGGCCAGCACGGACACGGTGGCACTGGTCAAGTGCCAGCCCAGCAAGGCACCAGGATGGGACGGCATCCCAGCCGACCTATACCGCAAATCCTGGTCCACCATTGGCAACACCATGGCGGGCCTCTTCACCGCCATGGGTGCAATGGGCAGGTGCCGACCGGGTCCTTGAGGGCATTATTACGGTGCTCTACAAGAAGGGCGACCCCAAGCTACCCGGTAACTACCACCCTATCATGCTACTATGCGCCGACTACCACCTGCTCGCCAAGGTACTTTCAAACCGCCTGGGGCCGGCCCTGGGGCGCATCATCACCCCCAAGCAGTCGGCCTTCCTCCCCAAACGGCTCATCGGGGCCAGTGTG
The DNA here is from genome assembly GCF_000143455.1 of Volvox carteri f. nagariensis. Lineage (NCBI taxonomy): Eukaryota > Viridiplantae > Chlorophyta > Chlorophyceae > Chlamydomonadales > Volvocaceae > Volvox > Volvox carteri. Next base: position 62,081 of record NW_003307658.1, on the reverse strand, counting down.
ATGTTCCTGCGCCACCTATCCCACCTTCTCCGCAAGCAGAACCGCTGGGGTCTCCTGGCGTTCCTGGACTTCGTGAAGGCATATGACACGCTGGACCGAGGCTTCTTGCTAGCTGCAATGGAGGAGATGGGGGTGGGCAGTGTTTTTTTTTAAGTAATATATTACTTTTAAGGAATAAAGAGGCCTTTTTGGCCTTTGGAAATAAGGAACAAAGTGAGGCCGATCCGTACATTTTCATTCCTTCAGCCAAAAACGTCCATTGCTGCCAGATTGCTCCGTAGTGTGCAGAACTTAGTATTATCGATCATAAAATAGATATGAGGGGCCGTAAGAAGGTCAAGCCCGTGAGTCAACGCGGCATAGCAGAATGTATGACCGGTCCTTCCATAGACAAACACGCAAAAGGCAACGACTTGAACGCCGAACAAACACAAAACAGCAAGATAAGTCTGAAATTTTTCCTGATAAAGGCGTTTGGGACGGCGGTGCTGTTGTAACTTATCGGGGGGGGGTCTGGGGGGG
>NW_003307658.1:45596-61509 GCF_000143455.1 Volvox carteri f. nagariensis | reverse complement strand
GCGCCCCCCACTCTTAAGGAATACATAACGGCGACGCTAGCAACTTTGTTACTTAGGTTGGAATAAATTGAGACCCCCCCTAAATTAAAAAAAAATCACTGGGGGTGGGCCCGCAGCTGTGCAGCTGGGTTCGGCACACGCAGGCACAAGCCATGGTCAATGGCTTCAAATCAAGACTGGTTGGGATGGAGGCAGGCGTGCAAGAGTTTGTGGGGTTTTAGGCTTTGGGGAGAAATTGGTGGACTCAAAGTGGTTACCACTGCCACAGCCCTGAATTTGCCCGTAGACAACCGGCCCACACCCCCACAGCCCGAATGGCCCAAGATACTGGCAGGAGCCTACAAGCGGATGCAGCGGCTCGCCCGCTTCCTGCTGTCAGCCTTCGGCAGGGCGACCGCCACGTCCGTCTACGGCCTGCAGACGGTCACCTGGCACATGGAACATGGCGGGCCACCTCCGGACAACACACTGGACCACATCAAGCGACTGGCGGCCCACCTGGTCGACCGGCAACAGGGCCCAGAATACCCAGGCCAGCGCCTCACAGGTGTACCCAGCAGCCTTCTAGTAGGCCATCCGTCAGCCAGGGATTTTGGCCTGCTGCCGCTCCAACAGCACTTCCATGCACGCCACGCAGTCTGGGCCCTGCGAATCATTGCACAAGCACTGTCGGCAGCAGGTTGTGAAGGTAGGGGTGCGGGAGGGGAAGTAACTGGGGGAGCAGGCGGGGACGAGGAGGTGGCAGCGGCCCGGGGCCTACACCCCTGGCAGAATATCGCTGGAGCCCGGTGATTGGTGCTGGGCGGCGGCGCTATGGGGCAACCCACTGCTGCCCAATGTGACCAATGCTGCAAACACCGAGGGCCCCAGCCGTCGACCAGGCCTGGAAGCATACCACGCAGCACTGACACCATGCAGGAAACTGTGCACAGTGGGGGACCTGGTACGGGTGTGGGAAGCGGCAAACAATGGCCAAGCCACCACTCTCCAGGGAGCAGCTTGGCACTCGTGGGCCCGTGAGCACCTCGACCCAGCCACAGGTCCCGCCCAGCTGCAAGGCAAGGATGCCACCCTTGCAGCTCTTGCAAGGCAAGGATGCCACCCTTGCAGCTCTTGGAGCCCTGCACAGCGACATCAGGCCGGCCTGGCTGGAGGCAGCATGTGCAGTGGAGATTAGGCTGCGACAGCAACAACAAGTGGAGGAGACTGCACACAAGTGATGACCATGATGATTGGGCGCCTGGGGTGGCGCCTCCCTGGGGCGACGGACGCTGTGCCACTCCGCCACCTGACGGTCAGTCAAGTGACACAGCTACAGAACGGGCACGTGAACAAGCAGTGAATATGCCTGATGATCGACTTCGTGCATGAGGCTCTGACCACGCCCGAGACCCAGGCCCAGCCTGACGATGTTGCCGAGCTTAGCTGCTTTCAGGCAACTCTAGCACGCTTGTGGCATGGTGTATGCTGGGAGAATGAGAACAAGGAGACCATGTGGCGTCTCACCGTGGATGGCATGCCCCTACTGGCAACATGCACCTAGCCCAGATGCCCACCAAGCCATGCGGGTGAGGGACCTATGGGACTTCTGGGCGTGTCTGCACTTGTATGCGATTCTGGAGACCCTGCAGGGACAGAGTCGGGCCGCAGCACCCCATCCTGACGGTCATGGAGGAACGGATGCGGTGTGCAGCACCGGTGGAAATCACGGCCTAAATAGCCGTACTGGAGTCGAGTCAGGGGCTCGTTTTGGAGGGGAGCAGGGAGAGTGAGGGAGAGGGGATGAGAGAGCCAGGAGTAGGGATAGGTGGGAAGGGTGAGGGAGCGAGAGCAGGGAGGCCCTGGGCAGGTGGAGGGCTGGGCAAGAGAGCAGTGTCCTGGCCTAGGGTCGCGTGGTCTAGCAGGGGGAGTTGTGCAGCCAGGCTGTGTGTGTTCGTGTGCTCGTGTGTTTGCCCTCTCCCCAGGAATTGGGCCCACCGAAGAGAGGGATTGGGTTCTGTGCTGTCTGGCATCAGAGTAGAGACGGCGTAGGTGGCTTGCGGCAGTGGAGAGGAGGTGGAAAAGCGGTGGAGTGGTGTGGAGGTGGAGAGCAGGTGTTGCTGGTCCGGGCCGGCCAGGGTCAGGAGGGGAGGGATCTCGGTGTGGTAAGTGGGAGCAGGCAGCATCTGTGAGCCGTGCCTTTCTCGGGCTTTTTAGGGGGGCGCTGCGCTGGCTTGTCATACCCCCCGCGGCAATAGGTGTTTTTGCAATGCCTTGCAGTGGGCTGCGCCTGGAAGCCCACAACCCCCAGGAGGAGACTGCCATACGGACCAGTTTTTCTTGCCTCAGTTGTGAGTGGCCTCAGTTGGTAGTGGTGGCCATCCTCGGTAGGTGTACGTTGCTAGCGGTATTTAAACAGCTGGCCTCAACGGTCCAGTGTGCGAGTGCCCACGTTGTGTTTGTCTTCTCGGTGTGGTGTCTCAGGTCTTTGTGGTGTGGCGTCTCAGGTCCTGGTCCTCCTTGCCTTGATGGCTGCGTGGGGTCCTTGACTAGGAGAGTCTGTTGAGGGGCTGTACCTGACGTGGGCAGGTCTTCCCCTGCCTCGGTTTTTGAGTGTGTAGTGGAGCCCCCTGAGTAGAGCCCCCGCCCCTGGTGGTGTTTCTGTTTGTTCTTGTTTTGGCGGTCAAGAGGGACGACATCGCTGATACACGGCCAGCCGAAAAGTGCGTTGCACTTACTTTACCAACGTATATTGACACGATAGCATTAATAAGACAACGTAAGCATGTCCAACAGTCGTCGTATAGCGGAAAGCAACAAACCAGTCTGTGCTCGTGCGACGCAAAGCAAACTGATAAAAAATAATACGGAAGTAGCAGGCAGGGTCCCATAACCATTAACACAGCCTATATACAATATTGTATTGGGTTTGGAAATTTATCAGGACATCTCTTACGCATTTGCAAAGTATAAGGCCCTGTTACCGAAGGAGCGATTCATTTCCCTTGACTGAACGTCAAATCCTATACATTAATTCTACAGCGTCGACGAAATGCAACTAACAAGTTCTTCGGATCAGCTTGGCGGAGTGAGGCGGTTTCCCGCTAAAGGCCATATGTCAACATACATGCGGCGCCTTTTTAAGCCTCGGCAGTGGGATATAGAGTGCGTGGCTTTTGTTATAAACATTCGCTGAATCTGTATTGAGCGTAAATGCATCCTGTGACGGCCCTGCTGCAGGTATACATTTTGGTTAATGCTCCAGTTATGCTTGTCTCCTAAGACAGCGTGAGCAGGCGATCTAACGCTGTCGGAGCTGTCAATACATGTAATGCCTCACTTCGTCCTGTTCTTGCCAAGCACAGCTATCGGCACACAGCGTACCACAAGCAGACCAAGAACCAGTGGGCACGCGATGACCCGGCTTTCATGGTTGTTTGCTGTTTGCTCGTGGCTGTAGGGAGCTTGGCGTACTGCGTTACGTAAGTTGGGCGGTGCCCAGTTGGGGTTGCTATTGTTGCTGTGTTCACTATTGTGCTTTTTCGTGCCGTTTAGGGGAGGGATTTTATGTCGGTTCTTATTGAAAGTTGCGGGATGCGTCGTGAAGTGTCCACATGCGTTGCGAGTCGTGAAGTGAAGAAATTGTAAGCCGTGTAACATGCTTTGCCCATACACGCACACCCAGTTCTGCATCACATGTTGTAGAATTACGACTCGCGTGTGGACAATTTTTGTCGCATCCTCAGTAAGTTCAGTGAAACGCCTTAAGGCATGGAAGATGCGGCATTTCAGCTCGTTTCCTGTGTTGTATTATATCTTCCTCTCCTTCCCCTAACAGGTTCGGCAGTTCGTTGTGGGGTTCCGCATTCATAATATTGTCAGCTGTCATGATCGACTACTTGATGCTGGGAATCTCATTGGCAACCTTCTGCTGGTACGACTTTGTCGGTAAAATGAACGTGCTGATGGTTTACACATTTAGCTGCCCATCCGCGCTCGCCTTTAATCTCAGGATGTTGACAAACCGATTCTTGCGGAAGTCAAACTTGCATCACCATCAAGTCGAGCAATATGTGGAATGGTGAGGGGATTAGGTTTGGTTTACCGTTTACCTGTTCAGTATAGAATTAAGCCTTTTGGCCGCATGCAGGTTGTACGCCTTTGATGTTCACTGTAATTCCTTCTTTCCCGCCTTCCTCCTCCTTTATGGTATGCTCTTCTCAAAATCGCTGCTTTGTAAATTTCGTCTGCACTAAGCCTGATAACCGTTTACCTGTCTGGCTGTGCAGTTATGCAATTCCTACTGAGCCCATTGCTGCTCTGGCAAAGCTCCGTCTCATCTGCACTGTCGAATGCGCTGTACGTCCTTGCTCTAGGGGTTTACAACTACATGAATTTTTTGGGTTACAGTGCCCTTCCATTTTTGGATAGGACCGAGGTGAGCCATTTATGGGCTTACAATACATTTTCGGCTGTTGGTAATGAGCACCACTGCATGTCTATTGTTTTTGAACAAGCGCCTCTAGCACAATATAGGTCGCTGGGCTCGCAAATGAAGCAACCGTGTGGGGTTGGAACGATGATATCGCTTGAGTGAAAGGAGCGCAATGGCTCTAGAGTTTTCGTTCTAATCTCCTACAACAGGAAGACAGTTGGCGGGGCGTTGGATTCATTGCTAAGTGTTACTACGACGCATTCAGGAAGCTGTCACTACAGATGTGCAAACCTAACACACTTACCGGCTTGCGTGCACCTGCAGGTTTTCCTTTGGCCAATCGGCATTGTGCTCTTGCTGCTGCCCTTCTCTGTGCTATCGGGATTCAATCCCTCAAAGTTTACCCTAGGCATATATTTCCAATAACCTAACGTGGTTGCATGTGTTACAGCTGCAAATTTAGGAGCTTGCCGCAGTCTCAAGGCAGGGACTTACAGCTGCAGATTCTGGGTACTTGAGTTAGGTCTGTAGATGCGTTTTGTGTTCTGGTTGGTGAAGTACTAGGAGCAACGAGAACTGGCGACCGTCATCATTTCGACGGTTGGCGGCTGGCTTGTAACTTGCTGGCTCGTTACCGACTGTCTTGCACGGTCGTATGTGATTTAGAAGAACCAGTGAAGAACTAGCAAGAATGCCCGATGTACTGGTAGAGCACGCGTAGGGCCCTAGGTTTCTGTCCACCGAGTGGGGCTATGGTGTACTAATAATCTATATAGTGCACATCAGGGTTCGACACCCCGTACGGGGCCCGTAAGTTTTTGGCCTTTTTTCGGTATCCCCGTACGGGCCTGTAGGACTTTGCGGTGGCCCCCGTAAGGATTTTGGGGCGCGAAGCGCCCCGTACGGGGCCGGCCCCGGACCGGCCTAAGGCCGGTTACGGTGGCCCCCTTAAGGATTTTAAGGATTTATAAGAGGCCGTACGGGCCCGTAGGGGAGAGGACGGACCATATAAAGGATAAGGCCACACACTTGGCAGAAATAATTCAAATTGCAATATTTAACTACACTTTTCATAATACATTTATAACTTCTGGTCTGTAACATCCAGCGATGGCAGACAAGGAGTCGTCAGGAGGTGACCAAGGGCCTCCTAAGCCACTGCCCTCCAAGAAGCGCGCCACCTTAAAATTAATTTGAAGCCATACGGAGAGGATGATAAGAGGAGGTTGCGACTGACCCAGAGATTGAAGTACTGGTACAAGCAACATACCCCGCTAGTGACGATGAGGCTTTTAGTGACAGTGACTACGAGACCGACGTAGAACGAGATACCGATGAGTCGTGCGTGGATGAGGAGGAGGACGAGAAAGAGGAGCAGAAGGGATGGGCGGCCGCGGCGGCCAAGGCGCTTGGCTTTCACTGAGTGTGCCGTGTCCCCGAGTGTAATGGTTCACGAAAAAACAACGAAAAAACGATTTACAGGGCAAAAAACATGCAAAGCGTCACTATCCACAGCGTTTCAGCCAAGGACAGTGCCCCCGTAAAGGTTTTGCGGGGGTTAGGGGGGCCCCCGCAAGGTTTTCGGCCGGTACAGGAGCCTGGTACGGGGGCCCCTCCGTAAGGAAAATTTGGGAGGTACGGGGGAGCCCGCAAGTTCCAGGAAGGTCAGTGTCGAACCCTGGTGCACATGCTTCCGAATGGATGGACATACTTGTAGTTTTTGATTGGTGCAGAAGACCTCAGGGATAGGTTCTCATGTTCAGCTTCTTGAAGTGAGGCTAGGTAAGGTTTGCTTAATCAATGCGACTTTCTAGCACTCACGAAAAGTCGGGTGTCTGCTTCCCCGAAGCCGAAAAAGGGCGGGGCCCCCATGCATCCGTACAGGCCGGTAGCTAGGGTAGCGTTAATGTGGTGGGAGCTGTGCTTGTTGCAGCAGTGCTGATGCTGTGGGAGCTATGCTTGTCGGAGCGCGGGAGGTAGGAAGCCGGGGCCCATAACCCGTTGAAGAGACGGTGTCTCTCTAGAACCTAGCAGACACGGCTAAGAGTCATTGGCCGTTACACGTAGCCTGGAGGTCCACGACCGGCCACCGACAGCCCCTTGCTTGGGCGTAAACGTATGAGTCTGAGGTGCCATTACCGGCACACAGCAGAGGCTTGGCCGCCAGGTCCGCGGTCCAGGCCGGATGCTCAACGCTCAGCAGACACCATCGCAGCTTGCCAGCCCTCAGCCGTTTGGCTTTGCGGTCTGGTGTCGCAGCCCTAACACACACGGGAAGCAGTACCGTACAGCACTGTACGCACTGCCTACAGCTCCCATTTGGGCGCCAGCTCACGCGCCCTTGGCGGCCCCCCCCAAAGCCTAGCTCGACACACTTCCCAAAAGCCCGCAGCACTTTCCGGTGCTGTCTGTGAAGTTTATCCCCAAAGCGCCAGCAGCTTCAGCAATTCACCCCACAGCCGCGAGGTTCATCGCGGCACACTGCAACTCTTCGGAGGCCCCGAGAGAGATGAAAGCAAATTTGTCGGCCTGCTAGTGGCAAATCGGAATGCCCGTGCGGGCAAATGGTAACGCAAGCTGGGTGTTGGAGTTATTACACGCCATCATCTCAGGGCACCTTTCGAGATAAAGTTTGGCTCGCGAGGTGTTGGTGTAACTTTGGGCTCGGTGAAAGGAGGCAGCCAAACTTGTTTGTGCTCATACGATTCTTGTTGGCTACAGGCGAGATACCTTGTAAAAGAGTATGCAGTGTATTACCAATAACGCGATTCAGCCGGGCGAGATATTATGTTTTGTCCGTTACACACACACGGCCACACGGACATGGGCAACATCTTACAGGGCGGGGCCCCCTGGGCGCTTCGCGCTGGGGCCCCGCCCAAAATGCATTACCAACCGATATATGTTAGCAGGAATATACATATTGGCATGCAGAAACCAGCTCGTCCTGGCTGCCTTCTCAAGCGGCAACCCCATCCAGCGCTTGTATTTGGACTTTTTACCTGGTGGTTTGCTTTCCGAGAAGATACCATGGGGTGCAGCAGCCAACTCGCGTGGTTCCATGATGGCGCCGGAAAGAGTTGGCCCCAGGGATGGGCTTTTCTGGTATACCGATCTACTTTGCTATCATCCCTTGTAAACCCAGCAATAATCCATTCCACACGTCGAAGTGCAAGCTGGAAAGTTGAACAGCTTGATGCCCAGCCCATGTGAGTTTCCCCCTAAATGCAGAGGACCCCCTGGTGTAGAGTTGCACGGGCAAGGGACCCCGGATAGGTGGATGCCTTGTCTGGAAAAACGATAATACGCCCGAAAGTAACTGTGAAAGGGAAATTGTGAAAGCTCAGTAAACAACAGTCTCCCTGTGTACTCTTTGCCTGGTGTTACATTGGTTTCTAGGAAGTGGGAACTCCCCAGACCGGATCCCATTTCGAACGTGGCACATTCTAGGCATGATTTAGCATACTTCTGTATCGGGAAGGCAGGTTGCGGCCACGGGTGAAGATATGCCTCCTCCGAGGAGGTATATCTGCCCGGGTCCCAGACTGTTGATGTATGGGACAGAGGCTCTGTCCCACACATCAACAGTCTGGGATACGGGCAGCACCTACTATTCAGCACATGAACGTTCCCTTCAGCTTTATCATGGGTTCAATCAAACAGCTTTCGATAAGGCCCTCTGCAGGATTACTAGGGTCATTGCACAACCGCAAGAAGTTTGATAAGCAATCCGAACAACTCAGTACTAAGCGGACATCCCTGCTTAACACCTTGTTTGGACTCAACCTGTTTCTCCATTTTCTTTCACCTCATGACCATCTTCTCATGAATCTTAAGACTGGTGTGCAGGAAGGGGGGAAAACTAACCATTAACGAGAAGCTGATGTGCAGGAGGGAGCCTGTAGCAAGCTACATATCCCTTTGAATATTTTAACGATTACTTTTAACAATAACTGTTAATTTGTTGAACGATTTGACTCAAGTTTCGTACATGTTCCGAGTTTCGTCACACGTCGCGAACTTGGCAGTTGTTCGTAAGCGAATCTAACGGGCTGGGGCAAGTCCGTTGTAGGGAATCTCCGGCAGGTAGGCCGAGATATAAGCTACCCGGGCGGAGTGCTCTGGCAGTCAGCTGACGTATCACATTACTAGGTGTTCGGAGTTCAAGACTCCGCTGCCGCCGTCTCTGATTGTTTCGTACGCGTCTATGTACGCTAGTGCTTGCCGCTGGATTGGACTTCTTCCTGCCTCGGTGAGGACCGTCAACTCTACGCTTCCGCTTTGCCAGTCGACCCGCCAGGTGAGCGACTGCTACATTGGTATCGAGGGTCAAGTTCGATCCTCCTTGACGCGATGCGCTTCACTCCTGCCGCGCGAAGGCGTTTGGCTAGACTTTTTCTTAAATTTCAACAATCTTATGAAAGGCATCGCGAAGCGTCCCTTGCTGACCAGGAACAGGCCCCTGCCGAGTCCGAGGCTAATGATTCTGGCGATGAAGACGTACACCCTTTGGCTATTCCAAATAATGAACATGATATTAATAATACTCCTGTTGCCAATCGCGCACAGATGGACGTCGATCCTCCGACGGAACCTCCTTCGGATGCCGCGCAGCGCGCCTCGCCGTCTACGGCCGTAGACGGCCGCCCGCGGGCGGATTACCGGCTCGTACGCCAGCGCAGGCTGCGGCAGCCGCACAAGTGCAAGAAATGCTTCGCGCGGCGCACGATAACCAGGTTCCCGCTCTACAAGCGGAACTGACAGCCTTTAAGGGTGAGGTGGAGAGCCTTTTCACCGAATACGGTGAACATTTGGGCGAAATCACCTCCATCCGTAAGGATCTTCAGACGCAACTTCGGGACGCGTTACCTGCGTCGCCGTCTCCGAGTTCTTCGGACACCCGCGGGTGTCCGGCCGGCGCAAGTCCATCATTATCGATGGAATTTGTGAGACGCTGAACAGCAATATTGCCTCGTTCCTCGAGGTCGACATGCTGCAGAATTGCGCGTTCCAGGCGCTTCTTCAGCGCCACCTCAACCCCGAAGTGCGCTTGGACGAGGTCAAGCAACTATGGAGTGAGGGCATGGCCAAGAAAGCCGCGGCCGGTGGTCCTTCCGGCTAGGCAGCCCCTTCTTCCAAGTCCGCCCGAACCTCGGAGGTAAATAAGCGTATCCTTGCACCACCTCGTTTTAGTGGGAAGAAGGATTCACAAATTACTAATACAAAGACATGGTTCACGCTTCTTATGCAATATTTTGACTTGTCGCAAACGGGCAAGGCTCAGGAGTGGGCCGCAGATCTTTTCCTTAAGCACAAGTCAGGCACGCAACCACTTACCCGCGATTTGTTGCGTGATAAATTTCTGTTGCAATATGGGGATGCGAAGCACGACACCGCGATGGCCGCACGCGATCGTTTGTATGCGCACTAATAAAACCCACAATTGTGTACTACCTATTGCGTTTATTACTACAAATTAAACATCATTCTAAAGATGCTGCTGTGGCTGCTGATGTCGTACATTTCTGGATTTGTATCCGGAAATGTACGACAACTTTGTTTAATTATATATATTTCATGGTCAAATTTTTATGCATGAACTATCCAGTCAGTCTTGCCGTAGAATATCTGATATAGTATGTCACAGTCCGCAAATCAAATCCCACACCATGCAAATGATGAAGTAATATACATCTTTGCATTAGCCATATCACTTTAATGGGAACATCTATGGAACCGTTACGACGTCAAGCCTATTTTCACCTCTCATGTGTTACACCACGGGTGCGGAGCCGGTGGACCTTCCCTGCGACTTCCGTACTAGCATTTCTGGCCTTTTATAGAGGGGGAATATAGGACTTGGGGTTGGGGGACGCATGGGTGTTAGGGCCGGATTGGGACACGGGCGTTATTTGGGGAGGGGATGGAAGAGGGTTGGGGTCAAGGGGTAGCATGGGGTTGGGAGGGGGGACATAGTTGAAGTTGTGGTAGGTGCAGAGCATGGGGTTTGTAATTGGTGGGAAGCGGGGAGCTTGGCATCGGGCGGGAAGCATGAGAGTTGGGGTTGGGCGGTCAGCATGGGGTTTGGGGTTTGGGAGGAGCATGGGAGTGTGGAGGGAGAACGGGGATGGGGTGGAGAGAGTGGGGATCGGGATGAGAGCATGGAGTTTGGGGGAAGAAAGCATGGGGGTTGGGGGAACACATGGGATGGGAGATTATGTGGGTGCAGGGAGAGTGTGTGGAGACAGGGAGAGTGTGTGGAGATAGGGAGAGTGTGTAGGGCTGTGTGTAGGGCTGGGAGAGCATGTGGTTACCGGGAGGGTGCATGGCGGCAGGCAGAGCGCACGGTGGAGGTGTAGGGCTACTAGGGCTAGGGCTAGGGGAGCCCGGGAGAGCATGTGGGGGCGGCCGCAGCCGCCACCACCGGGGAGAGCATGTTGTGGAGCATTGCCTCTAATATCGCTGCGGTGGGTGTGACGGCCTGGTTTATGGCTTGCTTAATTGTAGCAGCTTTCATTCCAAGACCGCAACATAAAGGCAAGTTCGTGAGAGGCTCTTCACTGCTAAGGTTGCCAGTGCAATGAACAAATGTTCAAATGTGATATGGATCTTTGTACGTTTTATTCTTTGAAAAGCTGAAATGGATTCCATTTTAAATTGCCCCAATTACAACTAAACAATTGTTTAGCTGTACAAAAGTACAATGCATGCAACGAATTCAACGAACAAACGGACATACAACGAATTGCAATACATCTGTACTGCCTCTTGTCAGATGGGTCTTATGGTCTGCACTGGGACCCTGTAACGCGTAAAGCAACCAGTAACAAGGGGCCCCATTACGTGGGTCCCGTTACAGGGACCATGCATCCATTACAGGGTCGCTTACCCCCTTACAGGGGCCCCATAACAGCCCTGTAACAGGGAACAGGGCATATGGGTCTGTATATGGGCATACATGCTCCCATTGCGCACTTTTACGATATTGTTCGTGAAGCGAATAATATGAGTGTTGTGGATCAAATCTCTTGGTATATTAAGGGCTTAGTTCCTGCACTGCACGGTCGCTGCACTATGGACGATGAGGGCAAGGACTGGCAGGATTTAGAGAAACTCATCCTGTATGCTAGCGGTCAGGAGGTTCGGTGGAAAGCCGGAAAGGACAAAGCACAGCTTGCTGTGGTTACTACGCAAGCTGGCCCGTCTAAGATTACTTCCTCCTCTCGCCCTAAGCATTCTCGCCCTCGGTCCCCTCCTCAACAGGCTTGGAAAACGGTCCGAGCGAAGAAACAGAGGACGTCAACATCTGGTACCCTTCTCAAGTGCCGAGTGTGTTCTCGTCTCAAGCCGGAGAACCAGACTAGGGACGCGCATAAGAAGGACTGCCTTCGACACCTGCAGGAGCAGATGGCTCGGTTGCAGGAGAAGACGTCTTGTTTCAACACGAACAGACAGATTAATTAGGATGCTGGCAAGCGCGAGGGGGTGTCTTGCAAGCAGGCCGTTAGTGCGGTAGCACGCGTAGACCAAGTCTCTCATGGCGAGCCTGACTTGACGACTAGGGACTCTGTTGTTCCGCCTGTTTGCGATCCGTTGATTTGTGATCGGATGTTCCTTCGTGATGGATTTCGAAGAGTTGAGAACGATCTTGGAAGGTGCGCATCCATTGATGATATGTCCATGCCGCACAGCTGAAGCAGGGGTCCGCACAGCAGCTGAGCGAATGGAGCATGTATATGCTTGCGGTTGTCTTTTAACCAACCTATCCCAGCCAAAGCAGGGAGCCGTGCGTTCGAAATAACCAAACGACCACAAATTCCCAGGCCTTCAATAAAGGGGCGGCATAGCATACACCCTGTGGGAGCCGGGCAGGCATAAGTACCCAAGGCCACCTATTCCAAGTCAACAGCAAGATTGGAGCCAGCGACTGAAAGCAGGGGGCGCATCCAGGGAACCACTGGTCTTGGCCGTGCACAACCTCATTTCTGAGCGTTGTTTTCTCTTTCGTGGACTCAGCTGAGAGTGTGATTGAAGCCTGCACTGTGGGCCCATTCCTGGAAGATCACCAATTTACGATACAGGTTTGTAAGTTTTCTCAGGGCCAATCACCGATTGCTGTAATGCACGGCAATGTTTAAGCAGCCCCTTCACACAATTGTGTCCGGTCGTACTGTGCCGAATAAACACTCCGTACAAGACGCCCAAAGCCAGGAGCGAATTTTAACGCGCGGATGCGCGCGTGCGATTCGCAAAATGCGCGTGTACAAGTGTATATAAATTTTCTTGGCGAAAAAGGACGAGGTGCGCCAGCGCGTTGCGCAGGTGGGCATGTTGGCCACAGCCGCACGCGGCATGCAGGCCGGAAATGTGGGTGGCTCCTTTGCCGTAATTGAAAGAACTGAAATCATACAACTTAGCTTGCAAGGCTGGGCTCATGACACGGCCGCGGGAAGAGGCAAGCAAACGGTCGCGTTTTTGGTAGCGCAACGTATACAGCACCTTGTTCAGAGTAAAGTCAAATTACAAAGTTGCGCAAAGTATAACATACATAAACTTAATTAAACATAAGAACAGATAAGACGTTTAGAGCCTTGTCGGTGACATGGACGCCGCTGTTGGCTTTGAACAGCTATTTGCTGTGCATAGGGACGTGCCCGCGTTAGCCGTGTTGCAACAGCTCAGGATGGATTTCAGCCAGCAACAGCCTCAAGAGCTGCTGCACAACCACCGGGAATGTCTTCAGTTGGGCACGTGTAGTTTTGGTCGGCGGGGTCGAGCATCGTACGCATTGCGCACAGAAACCAAGGTGCAGCGTCTCTGTAACATCGCCAACATATCCAGTACGCGGTGGCAGGCTTACCGAGCACGAAATGAAGGGGGGTCGCATCTCACCATTCAACTAAGCATGCATGTGCTCGGTTGAATGCTCGGTAGCGTGCGAGTTTACCTATCAGGATGTTTGTTTGCATATATCCCTCCAAGCGAGAGGGCTTGGACCTATGCTGATGTTCGTTACAAGAAGTGAACTGAGGACTGATGCTACACGTCATGTATACGCGTTGCTTAGCTTGCAATGAGACGCGCCCACCAGAGGGTTGCAAAAACGGTCTAATCCCCCAATCCCGGGGGGTGGTAGTGGTCAGCCATCCCCCCATCCTGGCTGGGGTGACCGACTCCCATCTCCCATCTTAGGGGCCCGGTGCTAATCCCATCCCTTGAGACAGGTTTCCCATCCTGCCAGCCTGGGTCACATCCCCAATCCTATGGCCAGGGTTTCCAATCCCATCCTGCAGCTGTGTTCCCCCAATCCTCAACCTGCCAGCCAGGGTCCCTTCCCAATCCCTTCGACCAGGGCCATCCCCATCCTGCAGCTGTGTCCACAACCGAAAGCTGTCAGCCAGGGTCCCATCCCCATCCCTTGCCAGCTACAAACCTACTCCTTACGTTTACACAGGTGCTGTAATATCGGCTTTCTCTTTAGGCGTAAATCAGGGGCATTGACCAGGGTTATTTTCTATTTCCGCGAGGTATTTTCTCTAGCTCTATGGCTTATTTCCTCTAGCGTCAAATTCCGCCCGGCTGTGTTCGTTCCGAAGCAGACTGAAGCGACAAACGCTCGTTGAAGCGGATCTCGACTGAGGAGGAACTTGCATCACAGAGATCTACGTATCTAATTGCACACTGGCTGCTAGTGCAAATAGCGCGTCCTAAGGGGGAAGGATTGTTATGTTCGATAGACGGCCACAACAACAAATTATAATGCTGTGCTTAGAATGGCAGAACATACAAGGGTGTTCTGTCAAAAAGTCCATGGCTGGGAACGTGCTGATGATGGCGAAGGAACGGGTGCACCATTGGTTCACCCATAGCATAGGTCTTCAGCTGCACAGTCCGGCGCCAACATTCCACGTTGGGTGCGCCAAAGCGCTACGACAAACAACCTGATAACATTACATTAAGCCAGACAGTCCAATTGGAATGCTTTTGAGTCGACTTGGACATCTGCGCAAGAATTGCTCCTATGCACTAATGTGCAGAGATACGTGGAGTTGTGCCACAACAAAACAATGAAGACTGCAAATTTTCTCAGAGTTGTGCATACTGGCTTGGGAATGCGGTGCGGCATAATGCGGCCAGCATCTTCGCGCCTTGCAAATTCAGCTCAGTTTGCATGAATATAACCAATAAAACATCACAGTACTAGAGAAGCAGTTTGTTTGCGGAAGTACATGAAAGCTGAACAACTAACTCCAGAGTGGGCCTCACTTTGAGCCAGGACCCCCAAAGCGGCTTGCTGTTGATAACGGCTTGTTGGCTTAGATGCGACGGAGCGAAGCGACCGGAGCTTCTAAGGCTGGTTCTGTGGTGCTGTCGTACAACTGGGTCGCAGTGGCGACTTCATTCTTGCTGCTCTCCTGGTGAAGTCATTCTGCCTTCACGCAGAAGAGCATACAGCCTTGTCCAACTAGTCAGCGTGACAGGCTGTACTTGGACCCCCAAACCGGCTTGCTGTTGATAACGTCTTGCATGTTGATACGCCTCCTGCAGACTTGTCCCCCAGTAGGGTCTGCAGATTGCATACAGATTTCGTTCGGGTCTTATTCAAAGTGTCCCAAACTTCGTCTTGGAAGACGCCCACATTGTTAAGCGCAAGCTAGTAACAGCCCGACGACCGTTTGTTATCTCTTCCAGAATGGCACCCGATGGTGCCCTGGATGTGGATGTGCATGGGCCGGACAAGGTAAGAACGGGGTTGGACTGCGTCTGACTGAAGAACTGGCAGGGTGCACCAATGGTGCACTTTTCTCACATTTACACCAAGTCGCGTTCCATGCCTGTTCTCTTCCCAATGGTGTTAACCTTCTGCAGAAGCGTCAAAAGCTGGCAAAATTGACGGGGTTGGGCTTCGCCAGGGACATGGCCGAAGTCATCGTGGAAACGCTTGGGATGGACCCCATCGGGCAGTCGGCCGATGCCGCAATCGCCAAAACATGGTCTGAAGAAGGCTTGGTGGACTTGGCGTCAGTGAAGACCGTGGCTGACGGTAAGAACCACTTCAGCCTAATTTGGTTTCACCGCTTGCTGAACAGGACTGGACAGGACTGACCAGGACTGACCAACCACTACAGGGTATACTTTATCCGACGCTTGCGCTCTTTGCAATGGGTCTTGTTTTAGGTCGATGCCTACGCCCATACCAATGGAAGTTTGGGACCCTGGCATGTAACCGACTTTGTGAGCCGCTGCCTGTGACGCCGACTCCATTCGGTTTTGTTTTGAACGAAAGGTGCAAACTTGCTGTTTTGTCACCGCCTGCTTTCTGTCTTCCTTGCTGGCACAGAGGTCGAAGTCAACGCACGGCTGGCGGATGCGGATTCCGAGGTGGCAATCAAGTCGCTGAGGGCCCTCGCCCCGAACCTTAAAGCTCTCCAAGCCCTCAAGCTTGCAAAAGCAGCATGTGCCCCGACTGCACAGCCCGCTGACGAGTTGGGCGAGGAT
>NW_003307658.1:44321-45546 GCF_000143455.1 Volvox carteri f. nagariensis | reverse complement strand
TTTCTCTTTCGTGGACTCAGCTGAGAGTGTGATTGAAGCCTGCACTGTGGGCCCATTCCTGGAAGATCACCAATTTACGATACAGGTTTGTAAGTTTTCTCAGGGCCAATCACCGATTGCTGTAATGCACGGCAATGTTTAAGCAGCCCCTTCACACAATTGTGTCCGGTCGTACTGTGCCGAATAAACACTCCGTACAAGACGCCCAAAGCCAGGAGCGAATTTTAACGCGCGGATGCGCGCGTGCGATTCGCAAAATGCGCGTGTACAAGTGTATATAAATTTTCTTGGCGAAAAAGGACGAGGTGCGCCAGCGCGTTGCGCAGGTGGGCATGTTGGCCACAGCCGCACGCGGCATGCAGGCCGGAAATGTGGGTGGCTCCTTTGCCGTAATTGAAAGAACTGAAATCATACAACTTAGCTTGCAAGGCTGGGCTCATGACACGGCCGCGGGAAGAGGCAAGCAAACGGTCGCGTTTTTGGTAGCGCAACGTATACAGCACCTTGTTCAGAGTAAAGTCAAATTACAAAGTTGCGCAAAGTATAACATACATAAACTTAATTAAACATAAGAACAGATAAGACGTTTAGAGCCTTGTCGGTGACATGGACGCCGCTGTTGGCTTTGAACAGCTATTTGCTGTGCATAGGGACGTGCCCGCGTTAGCCGTGTTGCAACAGCTCAGGATGGATTTCAGCCAGCAACAGCCTCAAGAGCTGCTGCACAACCACCGGGAATGTCTTCAGTTGGGCACGTGTAGTTTTGGTCGGCGGGGTCGAGCATCGTACGCATTGCGCACAGAAACCAAGGTGCAGCGTCTCTGTAACATCGCCAACATATCCAGTACGCGGTGGCAGGCTTACCGAGCACGAAATGAAGGGGGGTCGCATCTCACCATTCAACTAAGCATGCATGTGCTCGGTTGAATGCTCGGTAGCGTGCGAGTTTACCTATCAGGATGTTTGTTTGCATATATCCCTCCAAGCGAGAGGGCTTGGACCTATGCTGATGTTCGTTACAAGAAGTGAACTGAGGACTGATGCTACACGTCATGTATACGCGTTGCTTAGCTTGCAATGAGACGCGCCCACCAGAGGGTTGCAAAAACGGTCTAATCCCCCAATCCCGGGGGGTGGTAGTGGTCAGCCATCCCCCCATCCTGGCTGGGGTGACCGACTCCCATCTCCCATCTTAGGGGCCCGGTGCTAATCCCATCCCTTGAGA
>NW_003307658.1:39610-44271 GCF_000143455.1 Volvox carteri f. nagariensis | reverse complement strand
TGGTTTGCTATGGGACGCGACTTATAAGCAGAACTTCCTTGTGTTTGAGTTTGGTTTGCTATGGGACGCGACTTATAAGCAGAACTTCCTTGTGTTTGAGTTTGGTTTGCTATGGGACGCGACTTGCAAGCAGAACTTCCTTGTGTTTGTTTGAGTTTCCATGTAAGCAACTATGGACAACTAAACCATTCATCCTTGGCCTGTTTTGCAGTCCTGTCAGTATTCCCAATTCTGCACCTGCAGCCTCATTTTACAGCAGAACACCCAATTCTAATCCTCCAACTGTGTTCCCAATCCTATGGCAGCGAGCTCATCCTAAGCTTGCGAAAGCCTGCAATCCCCGTCCTGTCGACCAGGGTCCCATCCCCATCCCTGGCCAGGGCTCCCAATCCCCTCCTTGGTCAAGGTTGCAATCCCCATCCCTCAGACAGGGATCCCATCCCCATCCTCACCCCCGACAGCAATCCCCATCCCAAAAGTAGTGTAGCACGCCTAATCCCTAATCCTCGCCTTGGGCCCCACATCCCATCCTGACGTCGTCAACCCTATTCCCCATCCCGCCTGACCAGTACCTGCCCCCAATCCCCCATCTCTGCAACCCTCTGGTGGAACCTTGTCGAAGGCTCCCTCAAAGTCTCTCTGGACGAGAAAAGGTTGGGTGGTCCAGCATTGGCAATAGACTGTGTGAGGTGCTGCTTGACTAAAAGGTTATGCATGGTACCAGCCCTACCCTAAAACCAGCCAGCACTCAGTGCTTAAGCTTGAGGTCCCTTCTAGCTTTAACCGAATTTTGGAGGATAATAGAAACATAGCATTTAGCCTGCGGCCCGCCCACTAACTGTAATGTCTTGGTAATTTGCCATGACAGATCCGTCACCCTTCTTTTTGGACAGGGGCAATAACACGGTGGTAGTGAACTGCACATGGAAGTCACCCGTTACCCTGATGTGCTCCAAGCGGGTATGTAAAACGGCACTAGCTGGTTAATTTCTGCCTGTCTTCCGCAGCATCTGTGCTCAATTGCACTTAGAGCACTTTGCCGGCATGCGCTCACGTCGTGTAGCCTTCCTGTTGGGGAGGTTCTTCGCCACCTGCGTAACCTCATCTAGGGTGAAAGCCTTTCACCCTAGTGTATTTTTTTTCCGTAATATATTACGGTTCCGTAATAAAATGGCATATTTGCGTTCTGCGCTCCGTCATAGACCATGGTAAAGGCCTGGTACGGTCATTACGGAGCCGTGGCGGGCCGAAGGCCCCCAGAGACGTTCTATTTTAGTATAAATAAGTTATAAATGAGCGATGGGCCCAAGAAATTAACTACTATAGCTGGTCAGGGTAGCGTCAAAGCATCCTGACCACCGGCAGGCCAAAACCCAGTAGCGGCGATGCTGGTAACACTTCAAACAATATAGCGAGTACAAGAGAGACATTAGAACCAGAGGGGCAACGGTGGTTCCGATGCGGGGGGCGTTTCTCGCAGGCGCAGGGCATCCCGCAAGCGCGGGAAGGGGAAGAAAGGGAAGAAGGGGAAGAAGCGGCATCATAAGCAGAGGGAGAGGTTTCCGTCCGCCACAGCCTGCTGGCGACGGCTGATGAGCCCCGCTGGGCAGGCCATGGCCATTTCAGAGTTTGCAAAGCTGGCGGAGATTGTGTTTGTGATGGTGCCAGGGTCAGTGGAGGATGAGAGGCGGTTCTCAGCAATGTCTTTCGTCAAGAATAAGCACCGCAACCAGCTTGATACTGTGCTTGCGTACGTTTGCCCAGGACTTCTACACCCGCTCGTCCTTCCCGTATGACAAGGCGGTGGAGAAGTGGCTGCAGAGGGCTGAGAAGCGTGGCCGTTACATGCACAACTGACGAGTTTGCTATGCCCTGGGGCATTGTACTGGCTGTGGTGTCATGGTGAAAACGTATGACATAATCCTGAACGCATGTGGCAACGGACGGAAACAGCTGAGACTCTAATGAAATATTTATTAAATATGTGCTGGTGTATCATGTACCCTGTGTGGGCAGGGGGGGTCTGGGGGGGCTTGCCCCCCCAGAAAAAAAATTCTGACAGTAATAAACGTATTGGACTGATGGCATATTTATTACGGAACTCGTAACAGATTCAGGATCGGCCTCCACGAAAAAAAAACACTGGTGAAAGGTTCATTGTGTTTTCCCCGACACGCGAACTTGCAAGGATTTATCGCCAGATTTATCACAGCCGTTAATTAGCTAAGGATTCTCTGAGCAGCGACTGGACCAGCTTGACCAGCAATGTCATTCAGTAACCGTTCAAAATGCGCATTCCAACCCACACTGCCTTCTAGGGGGCAGTGAGCATTCATAGCCTTTCATAACTGAGCCGAGACTTCTGCACGGAGTCACGAAATACGGTCAGATTTTAGGCGGCCTTGGCTTTCTGCTTTGCTATATGGTAGGGCAGGTGTGCAGGTGAAGGGCAGATGGGCAGGGCGAATGGTAAGGGCTGCTGAGAAGGGCATGCAGGAAAGCCATGTGGGCTGGGCATGTGGGAAGGGCTGCTGGGTAGTTGGGTGGTTGGGCGTATTGGTGCAATCAGGTGGGTGGGCGGGGAGGGGTGGGCCGGGTGAAGCAATTAGAGAAAATGAAGAATGAGCAAGTGGACTAATTGGGGCCGATGGAGGCCCTATCAGCACGGTCGGGGCTGTGCCCATATGGGTTTGCCTCTACTTTACGGTAGTGTAATCCCTTATGGGTAAAAAGGGGGAAAGTGGCGGAAAAAGCGGAGGGACGGGGGAGTTTTGGAGTAGGAGGACGGGAGTTCAAGGCGTCGGACATTTGTCCGGATGCGCTGTGACAAGGGCCCCACCGGAAGAGAGCCAGTAACAGCGTTATTGTTCTTGAGGAATAATTTCCGAATTCGGGTTTAAAAATTGTTCGTGGTCCTGAAAGTTAAGAACAAATAATGTTCCGACCGTACAAGTTCATTTCTCCAGCCAAAAATGGACTGTCCATGCCATTGGCGCTAGAATCTTACAGGAGACATACATATTAACCATATCATAGTACTTTAATGCCATGGATACTGTTTGGAAGCTCATGCCCGAAAGTCAACGAGGAATCGGACTGTTTCTGACCGGAGCAAACGCTGCAAAACATTGGGACCCGAAGCTCCCAAAGCGTGGAAGGCAATTAAAGCAGATATTAAATTTCACTGAATCCATTACCGGCGTTAATGAAGACGGTGTAGAGGTCGTAAGCAATGTGGACGCAATGCTGCAGCCAGCCGACGCCACTCCAGTTGTCAACAGCGAACGGGCCAAACATCAACGTTCGTCATATGGAGACAATCGCGATGGGCCAGGAAACAGTTTGCGTTTGGTGGTTCCGGTTCATTGCTGCTATGCATCATTACTTTTGCAACCGCACAGGTGCCCGGCCACCCGGCTGAGACGTGAAGCCTACCTGGAGCGGCCAACCACTTTCTTCCCCAGCGCGCATCTCGCAATTCCATCATAACATCCTTTATCTCTTTTACACCAGTAACTTGCTACGGTTGACGAACGTGAAGAATCTCGACCCGAACAAAGTTGCGTTTGTCATGTCAACGGTCTCGCATTCCTTCAAGCCCCAAAGAGCTCTCAATAATTTGTAAAGCTGTTATGATAGGGAAAAATATGTTCATGGTTCTTGCGTGTGCTATAGCGACATCGACGTGCGGCACTCCTAGCCTGGGAATGTGAAAGCATACCGTCCGCGACACCTGGCCCAGACGAGGTGCCGCCCTGGAGCGATGCTAACCGATTTCTTGCCAGCGCGCTGCTCGCAATTCCAGCACAACCGTCTTTTTCTCTTAAACAACAGCAATTTGGTAGGGTTGACGAACGTGAAAGAAACTCGACCCGAACAAAGTCGAGTTTGTCATGTCAACGGTATAGCATTCCTTCAAGCCACAAAGAACACAGTAGTTCAAATAGTAATAATAGTAATGCTCTTATTATAGGAGCAAATATTTGCTTCGTTCTTGTATGTGCGATAGCGACAGCCACGTGCGGCATTCCAACCTGCAATATGTGAGACAGAAAAGATGATAAATGCCTTATTGCTACTGGTGAACTTTGTAAAAATGAAAGCAAAACTGTCCAATGTCTTTCTGTACGGCGACCCTCAACACCACTGCATGACCTGCCAAGGGCTGCAGACACCTCACTGACACTGACAACCCTCCTAGCCCAGGCCTGTTCTTCTTTCCCATTGGCTCCCATCATCGCAGTGTGCCCAAACAAAACTCCATCCCTTCCGCCGCCATTGCCGCCATCACCATCCCCGCCATCGCCACCACCTGCCATCGTCACCCCTGCCACCATCATCATCACCACCGTCGCCATTGCCACTGTTGCCATCCCCACCGTCACCATTGCAACCGTCACCATCCCTGACGTCACCATCCTCACTGCTGCCATTGCCGCCGTCGCCATCCCTGCCATCACAATTGCCACCGTCGCCATCCCTGCCATCACCATTGCCACTGTCGTCATCCCTGCCATCGCCACTGCCGCCATCGCCATCCCTGCCGTCGCCATTCCTGGCGACGGCGGGATCAATGGCGATGGCAGGGATGGCGACAGT
The DNA here is from genome assembly GCF_000143455.1 of Volvox carteri f. nagariensis. NCBI lineage: Eukaryota > Viridiplantae > Chlorophyta > Chlorophyceae > Chlamydomonadales > Volvocaceae > Volvox > Volvox carteri. The sequence continues at coordinate 39,672 of NW_003307658.1, read as the reverse complement.
GGCAATGGCGGCAGTGGGGATGGCGACGGTGGCAATAGCGACGGGGGGGATGGCGACGGTGG
>NW_003307658.1:22917-39084 GCF_000143455.1 Volvox carteri f. nagariensis | reverse complement strand
ATCCTTTCACCCTACCCCCACAATCCCCTCCCACCACCCCCCACCCTCCACAATACCTTTTCTCACTCTTATTCCGCCCTCCCTAAGTCATCCTCCCTTCAACTCCCATCTGCCCTCCCTTCTGCCCTTCTGTGCCTTCTCCTCTGCTGTCCCCTGCTCTCCCTTGCCCTTCCCTCCGTCTTTTGTGTTTGATATGTGTGTGCCCTCTGCCCATGTGCTCATGTGTTCACGGACACACCCCTGCGCCGCCCCGTGCAGCGCCGTCCTCCCCCGCGCCGCCCAGTGCAGCGCCGCCCTCCCCTGCGCCGCCCGTACAGAAAGACATTGGACAGTTTTGCTTTCATTTTTACAAAGTTCACCAGTAGCAATAAGGCATTTATCATCTTTTCTGTCTCACATATTGCAGGCTGGAATGCCGCACGTCGCTGTCGCTATCGCACATACAAGAACGGAGCAAATACTTGTTCCTATAATAAGAGCATTACTATTATTACTATTTGAACTACTGTGTTCTTTGTGGCTTGAAGGAATGCTATACCGTTGACATGACAAAGTCGACTTTGTTCGGGTCGAGTTTCCTTCACGTTCGTCAACCCTAACAAATTGCTGTTGTTTAAGGGAAAAAGACGGTTGTGCTGGAATTGCGAGCAGCGCGCTGGCAAGAAATCGGTTAGCATCGCTCCAGGGCGGCACCTCGTCTGGGCACAGGCCTCACGCGCTCGGAAATTCGGAATTTGACCCCATGAATTCCCAAGCAAATCCGGGTCAAATCCCATCGGGATTTGAGGATTTGAACCCCAAAACAATAAGCAATATAATGGTCATGCAAAGATTTCCTCGGGCCTGGAATTTGACGCATTTGAGAATTTGAACCCCCCAAAACAATTATCATCATGCAACATGGCCATGAAAACAATTCCATACGCAGCCGTTACAATATATTGCATATCTTCGAGCGGCATGTTATGCTCGTGCCAGTCAGTCCTCGCGCCGCATGCCTTCAAACATTTAGTTAGACTTTTACTATTAGAGTTATTCCTCCAAAGCCGGCGCTCACCGCAAAGAGCGATGTCAGACAGCGGCGATGGACAACCCAGAGGTGCGAATTTACTTTTCAGCTTGGACGCCAAGGGGCCTCCACAGGCAACGGATTATGCATAGCGAAGATGTAGGATTAGCTCATCAAGATAGCAACGATGACTGCGTTATTATGCAGAAGTGATGGACCTTACGCGAGATGGTGCCGACCGACCCCCACTGGGACGCCGCCGACTGAATAACGGAGCCGCTGTGAGCACGAACAGGTGCTTATGCACATTGGAAGGTCTTAGTACAGTGCACAGGCTTGCGCGGGAGGGCTCCATGCAGCGGGTTACACAGGCCAAGAGTGGACATGACCGCCAACCGAGGTAACCGCACGAGCATGCCATGCCCGGCCAGTGGTTCTGTGTGAGCATCGCCTGCTGCTGCTGTTTGAGTTGGTGGAGGTGCAGGAGTGCGGGGCCTGTTTGCAGCTGGGGCCGCAGCTGGTACGGCGGCAGCAGTGGCTGGGGCAACACCACCCTGCCCTGCACCCGCCCTAGCCCAACGCCGCCCTCCCCTGCGGCCCCCCAGCCCAATGCGGCCCTCCCCTGCGACCCCCCTGCCCAGCTTCGCCCTCCCCTGCACCCGCCCTAGCCCAACGCCGCCCTCCCCTGCGCCCCCCCATCCAAACGCCGCCCTCCCCTGCGGCCCCCCAGCCCAATGCGGCCCTCCCCTGCGACCCCCCTGCCCAACGCCGCCCTCCCCTGCACCCGCCCTAGCCCAACGCCGCCCTCCCCTGCGGCCCCCCATCCAAACGCCGCCCTCCCCTGCGCCCCCCCTGCCCAACGCCGCCCTCCCCTTCGCCCCCCTCGCCCAACGCCGCCCTCCCCTGCGGCCCCCTAGCCCAGCTTCGCCCTCCCCTGCAGCCCCCTAGCCCAACGCGGCCCTCCCCTGCGACCCCCCATCCAAACGCCGCCCTCCCCTGCGCCCCCCCAGCCCAATGCGGCCCTCCCCTGCGACCCCCCTGCCCAACGCCGCCCTCCCCTGCACCCGCCCTAGCCCAACGCCGCCCTCCCCTGCGGCCCCCCATCCAAACGCCGCCCTCCCCTGCGACCCCTCAGCCCAACGCCGCCCTCCCCTGCGCCCCCCCTGCCCAACGCCGCCCTCCCCTTCGCCCCCCTCGCCCAACGCCGCCCTCCCCTGCGGCCCCCTAGCCCAGCTTCGCCCTCCCCTGCACCCGCCCTAGCCCAACGCCGCCCTCCCCTGCGCCCCCCCATCCAAACGCCGCCCTCCTCTGCGGCCCCCCAGCCCAACGCGGCCCTCCCCTGCGACCCCCCTGCCCAACGCCGCCCTGGGGAGGGCGGCGCTGCGCTGGGCGGCGCAGAGGAGGGCGGCGCTGCGTTGGGCGGCGCAGGAGAGGGTGGCGCTGCGCTGGGCGGCGCAGTGGAGGGCTGTGCTGCGCTGGGCAGGGCGGTTCAGGGCAGTGCAGGCGCGGGGTGGGGCGGGAATCGGAACACGGCAGAGGTGCCACCCACCTCCTTGTGGGTCTGGGTTCAATTCCCAGGTGTCCCCAAATGTTATGACCCATGTTACATACACAACATACACACATACGTCCGTGAACACATGAGCACACAGGCAGAGGGCACACACACCAACAAACACAAAGGACGGAGGGAAGGGCAAGGGAGAGCAGGAGACAGCAGAGGACAAGGCACTGAAGGGCAGAAGGGAGGGCAGAAGGGAGGGGAAGGGAGGATGACTTTGGGAGGGCGGAATAAGAGTGAGAAAAGGTATTGTGGAGGGTGGGGGTTGGAGGGAGGGAGGGATGGTGCGCCACGCATTTCTCCCTTCTTTCACACCCCGGAGGACAAAACAGCCACACGGCTCTATGGGGCCGGAGGCTTCAGTGTTATTAGCATATGCATCATTCGCGCCCACACGAATCCCCCAGGGTCCCTGACGTATTTAACCGGTGGCTTCCCCATTCGTTTAACTGGACATTCATAGGAGAGTCACACACACACAACCTGCAGAGGCACACAAACGCGCGGCACGCTAAAACCCGCCATCAAGCCTGTGATTTATTTAACTTCTGGAGAGACATCCCCAGAGTCCCGGATGGGCAGTGGCAGGTGTTGTATCGTGTGCGGGGTTTTTGATTGTTGGGGTGTTGTGCACAACACATGGGTGAGGCGCTCTTGCTGTGTTGTTTCGTCTCACCCCACAGCCTTCACCACACAGCCTCTGGGGGTCAGTTGTTTTTTCAAACATGCCACGTGACGCCACCACACGCCGCCCTGATTCATTTGGAGGACACAATATCCGAATGTGTCAGAATGTCTCGACGACGCCGGGGTTAAGGGGGATGCATTTGCAATACGTCCAAAACATGATACATGTCGGATGCATGCAATGTGGTATAGGATGTGGGGTACGTTTAGACTCTTTTTATAGGACAGAGGGTGCAGAGTCGTCCAGCTGTGGAGGGCTGGAGAGAGGTGCCGTGGGGGACTCTTTTTAACATCTTTTACACAAAAGCTATTGTGGAGGAACGCGCATTTTTGTGGGTAGGAATGCATGTGTTTTGTCTTCTCCCACTTGTGGTGGTGTAAGTTGTTTTGAGCCACACCACCCTGTGGGGCGCAAGTGAGATTTTGTGCACACGCAGCTGCAGCTGCGTGTGTGCATGTGCATGCATTCGAACTGTATATTCGTTGCCGACCCGTGGGTTTCTCTCTGCCCCGACGACACCCTGTGGCGCCCTGGTTCCCGTATGCTAGTTTTAGCACGTGTGGAACAACTTGCAGAACGATAGGTGGGGCACTCGTACGATCACCAACCGGGTAAAGCGACCCTTGCGAGTGAGATGGTTATCCCATATGAAGAAAAAGTACAGTTTGTATTCGTTTTCTTGCCTAACTGTTGCACGTGCCGATTCAGTTCATCAAGGGTACCTGGTTGAGCCTTTCGGTGTTTGTTAGCCCGTCCGTCGCCGCTGTCTGACATCGCTCTTTGCGGTGAGCGCCGGCTTTGGAGGAATAACTAAATGTTTGAAGGCATGCGGCGCGAGGACTGACTGGCACGAGCATAACATGCCGCTCGAAGATATGCAATATATTGTAACGGCTGCTCATGGAATTGTTTGCATGGCCATGATAATTGTTTTGGGGGGTTCAAATTCTCAAATGCGTCAAATTCCAGGCCCGAGGAAATCTTTGCATGACCATTATATTGCTTATTGTTTTGGGGTTCAAATCCTCAAATCCCGATGGGATTTGACCCGGATTTGCTTGGGAATTCATGGGGTCAAATTCCGAATTTCCGAGCGCGTGAGGGGCCTCGTCTGGGCCAGGTGTCGCCGCGGGCGTGCTGTGTGAAACAGAAAAGGTGGCAAATGCCTTCACGATACTGGTCAACTTGATACCGCGGGCTAGGAGCGCTCCTCCCGCATATCACAATGTTTATCCCGCATACAGCGAATCGCAAGCTTATGCAGTTTAGGCTGCTGGGCATTGGCGGTGAACGGAGCGCACAAGGGACGGCGTTATATACCTTCGGTGGAGCGAGTATGTCCCTGTTGCGGCACTGATAGCCTTATTGAAGATGAGCAGGACGTTTTGCTGGACTGTCCGGTGTACGACAAAATCAGATCTGATACGGATTTCCCATGAAGTGGGAACCTGAACGCCTGGCAAGGATGCTGGAACGTATATGGTCCCACCGCAACTCTATCGTTCCCTTTGGTCGTTAGTATCCTTCATCACTTGTTTCGTTGGAAGTGCGAGGTAGGATGGTGCTTATAGGCGATCTGGCAGCCCTTGAGCCCTCGGCTCGTATTGGGGCGGTTTGCAGGTAGGGGGAACGCACCCACGACCATGTAACGCACACACAAGTATCTGACCAGGCCTGAGACTGCCCAGGGACTACTGCCCAGCCCCAATGGAAAGACCACCTAAGCTCTCTCCCGCAGACAGGAGAGGGGTGTAAGGGGCCTCTGTCCCCACCTAAACAGCCGAGAGCCGCAGGTCCGATAGTTCCGTTGTCGTCCCCCGGGGGTGGGAGGCGTCGCATGCTAGTTCCGTTGTCGTCCCCCGGGGGTGGGAGGCGTCGCATGCTAGTTCCGTTGTCGTCCCCCGGGGGTGGGAGGCGTCGCATGCTAGTTCCGCTCTCCTCCCCCGGGGGTGGGAGGCGTCGCATGCTAATTCAGCTCTCCTCCCGCGGGGGTGGGAGGCGTCGCATGCTAATTCAGCTCTCCTCCCCCGGGGGTGGGAGGCGTCACACGGGCGTACTCTCTCACGAGTCAAGAGGCTCTGTCACGCGAGTTTGTGCACTGAGCCTGAAACACACAACAAGATAGCCTTCAAAAACAAGTGGGGTCCATTGCTCATGCAGTTTTACGGCAGGAGATAACTGATGCCCTGACCAACCCGGAGTGGGAGGGTTGGGGAATCTCAATGTTACGACTGTTTTCCTTCTTGGAGTGCAATATTTGGAGTGGAATACCGCAAGAAGTCATGGGGGTAAAGGAGCGTGTTGACTGGTTGTTGAGTAGGCCTCTACCCGAAGGAGCGATGATAACGGCACTAAGAGAGCGTTTGATGAGCGGCTGGGACCATACGCGTCTGACTGTCTTGCCAGAGGAGTACCCATCAGATGGGAAGCAACCAGGAGTGCAAATGGCGAAGGAGGAACTGGATGGGGCTGCCCTTTTCGGCAGCTGCAGCCGTTATGTGGCCAACACATGCTAAGGTTTTCATTCCTCGTTTAGCACATCGTAAGCTAATGCAGATGAAAAACACGTGTTATTGGAATGCCCAGCCTATAATGATATTAGTGCTGAAGAGGGATTCGATCATCAACAGAGCATGTTGGAGGCCATGAAATGGGAACCAGTACGTCTGGCGAGGATGTTGGAACGTATGTGGACTCAGTTACCCCTTTTGGACGCTAGTCTGGGCTGATGTACGGTGTTTCCTGTTCTCCGTGGCTTTTAGGCGTTGTGCCCTTGGGCGTCCGGCTCGTATGGGTAGTTTTACAGGTATGGGGTCACGCACCCCCAGCCATGTAACACACATACACACACAACAAGACTACTCTCCATCCCCGGCCTGATCCGGCTCTTGGGGTTCACTAAGACTGAGGAAACCCGAAAACCCTGCACATACCCTACCCCTCCCTATTAAGGCGCAAGGCCCTTCACCCGATTCTCTGTTGCAGGGTGATGGGGGGCGGGCACGCGATGGGGGGTTGGGCACGGACTAGGCTAGCACCATTTAGTTTACCGTCGGGGCCAGGGATGCCTCGGGGCAGTGTTACAGTGGGCTCCAGACGCACAGAGAGCGGCCATGCACTGCACCTGATAGGATGAGGGCAAGCAAGACTCCCACCCAGACCAGGCAACGCAATTCACCTAGACAGCCAAGAGCAAATCCAAGGGAAGGCTCAGAACCCACTAGGGAGTTTGCCATTAGCTCCCCAATTTGCAAAAGTCCCTGGAACCGCACCAGAAGGACCATCAGCAAATACTGTTATGGAAAGGGGTGAGACCACCCTGAGACCCCTCCGAGATGTCAACGCCAACCGTCGCAAATTGTTCCAAATAGAAGCTTGCACATAAAAGTATTAATATTTCGCGAGTGAGATGCGTACTTTTCGGAATTGAGTGTGTGCCATCTGACCCCGACGGCAGCCATGTATCAAAGTTAAGGAGGCAACACCGCAATGGAACGGAAATGGCATAACATTATATGTTATATGTTTGCCATTTGTCATGGAAAACAATTTGGACAACTTCTGTTGCTAGTCATGTCACAAGGCATCTACATATACATAAAGGAGCGACCAGGCGGAAAAGCGCAGCCGTATGGGACCCGGAATGATACCGACAGCGACCTGGGCAGCGCGGAGTACGGTGCCGACGGAGGTGACAGCGATTGAGAAGGGACTGCAGCTGCCGAGCAGGGAGCTGACGGCAGTGAATATGTCGGTGGCAACGCAGGAGGTGGAGAAGGAGGGGCCAGCGGCAGCAGGGGCCCCGGAGGTGGCACCTCGGGAGTGGCAGCAGCAGCTACGACTGCAGCAGCCGGGAAGGGGTGTGTACGGGGCTCCAAGATGGCGGCCGCAGGGTCTGCAGCTCCGGCCGTCGCAGGGGCAGCAAACCCAACGGCAGCTATTGCACCAGCGACCACCTTGTGGGCGCGTGGTGTGCGGGCATCGCTATCCCCATCCGTGGCCTGAAGGGCAGGGCCGGCAGCGATAGCGCCCTCAGTAGGGGCTAACCCGACCGCCAGAGCCCCTCCTCCACCACCTCCCGAACCAATCCCGCCCGGGCATGAGCTGGCGCTCATTGGGAACAACAAAAGCAAGATACCACCCGAGACCACACTCAGCGCTGTGAAGGCAAAACCCCCGAAACAGCTGCGAACCGAGGGCACCATTGGACTCACGTACACGGCTTCACCAGGCACTCTGGAGCGAGCGAGCTACAGACCGCCAGCCGGACGCGATCCACGAGTACAAGGGCCGGATAGCCGGGGCGTCGATGCGGAAGGGTTCCGACTCGTGGCGGGAAGTACACGAAACGGGCAGGTGGGCCAAGGAGGAAGCGGCAGTGGGGGAAGGGACGACAGGGCACGTGACCAACTGGCGGGTAACAGGGCAAACCGCTTCGCAAACCTCCCTAACGCTGACGAAATGGATGACACCTAGGGGCACGCGAGCCGAGGGCTACGGATTTTACCGTGGAATGTTCATGGGCTATTGGAGGCGGGAGTTTTCAAGCTCAACCAGACAGGAATTAGGTCGTTCGTCACGAGTCATGATATTGTTGTTATAGCTGAGGCGCATTTGAAAGACAGTACTGAGGAGAAAGACACAGCTTTGGAAGGGTTCCGTATTTTCCGGGTGGAGAGGTCAAAGGAAGCCCTGAGGGCCGATTATGGAAGCGTCGCGCTGTATGTATGGGAGTCACTCACGAGGGGTATTACGGTAGTGCGCAAGGACAACCAGCTGCCAGGGTGCGAGGTCATTTGGGCACGCGTTAGCCTTTCTACAGGTAGCAGTCTCCTGATGGGAGCCTGCTACCTCGCACCAGAGACGTCCAGGGTCTACCCGGATGGTGGAGGCACCGTATCACAGCGCACTGCAGCAGCAGAAGCCGTTTTGACCAGGATCCCACAGTCGCTAACGGAACTCAGGCTTGGCGATGAGGACGTACTGATAGCCGGGGACCTTAACGCACATCTGTCTGGAGCACAGCATGAGCGGAACCGTGCTACCCCGATGGACCTACCTGCTTACGTGAACGACATCTCGGATTTAGAGCAGTCGCAGGCCGTATGCGAGGTCATGGGTTTTGAAGGACTGAGGGACTACCAGAATTATGAGTGTGATGATTATAAGCATCGTGTGATGAGCTCAGGCAGGCTGGAGAGGCCATACCGGCTAATGATAGTGCACGATATCTGGGGTTAGTGTATGGGCCGGAACAGCAGTTCTGGGCCCGCTGTCAGCAGTTGTATGACACAGCTAGAGCAGCTATGTTCGCGTTGAGTGCAAAATTAGATAAGCTGAAGTTGTTCGCCCCAGATGTGAGGATCAAGTCTTTCGATACGCAGGTACAAGCAATACTGTTGTATGGTTGTCAAGCATGGGGGCCGTTTATGCTAGCTGAGGTCTCGGACAGGCTCAGGAAGCGGAGTGATGCGAATAACCTTGCAGAGGGGCCCTTCGAGGCATGCCTAAAGGACAGAGCAGTGCAGCTTCAGATATCTTTCATGCGGCAAATTGTAGGAGCTGCCAGACCAACACACCGCCTCCTGTTCGCAGAGCTATCGCAGCTACCCCTACACTACCACGTTCTCAAGCAGGTTGTGAGGTTTTGGAACCATGTCCGTTTACAGCGTGGGTCTGTGGCACACCAAGTTTTGCGACAGGAGGTCGCAGGATCCCTCTCCAACCCCGAAGGGGCCGGATGGGGGACACTACTCCTCCGTTTTCTATGTTTTTTTGGGGCACGACGTATGGAAAGAGGCCCCGCAAGGGCTACATGAGGTAGACGAACGAGTGGAGTGGCTGATGATCAGGCCAATGCCAGGTGGTGTGATTTTGGAGTTCAAGGACCGATTAGTGAGTGGTTGGAAGCATACGCGTTTAGATGTCCAGCCAGACATGTACCCTTCAGACGGCAAGCAACCAGGAATTCACATGGCGAAGTATAAGCATTAGATGGGTCTGGCGGCCGAACAAGCGGGCAGGAAGGAGGTGCTCCCGCATATCACAATGTTTATCCCGCGTTCAGCGAATCGCAAGCTTATGCAGTTTAGGCTTTGCTGTTGGGCATTGGCGGCTAACAGAGCGCGTAAGGGACGGCGTTATATACCTAGGGAGGAGCGAGTATGCCCTTGCTGCAGCACTGGTAGCCATATCGAGGATGAGAAGCACATTTTGCTGGACTGTCCGGTGTACGACAAAATCAGATCTGATATGGATTTCCCACGCTTCAAGCACATGAAGGACGGTATGAAGTGGGAACCTGAACGCCTGGCAAGGATGCTGGAACGTATATGGTCCCAACGCAACTCTATCGTTCCCTTTGGTCGTTAGTATCCTTCATCACTTGTTTCGTTTGATGTGCGAGGTAGGATGGTGCTTATAGGCGATTTGGCAGCCCTTGAGCCTTCGGCTCATATAAGGGTGGTTTGCAGGTACGGGGAACGCACCCACGACCTTGTAACAACAAGGCATCTGTTGAACCATGACCCTGAAGCAAGGAACGAAAACCAAATGAACTTTGAACTCTCTAGTACAAATTAAGGCAAGAAGAATGTGAATATGAGGCGGAGGTCTGACCCGTGTCGTGGTACCTGTGACGCGTGGTACCTGGCACACTAAATTCCTCTCTAGAACACCCAAGGCACCCAGCGGTGGACGTACACCAATGCTTTCCTTCAGCACCCTTTGCCTGTTTCGTGCGCCAAGCTGATCATTCATGTTGTTGTTATGGACGCATGGATTGCTTACCCCTTTACATATGTTACTGATATTTGCGCTTGCTATCGGCCATAGCCGGCAGACGCAGGCGCCACAAATGCGCAGTGCTTACGCCCTAACGGCGTGAATATATAAAGATGGCGAGAGGAGAAATTTTGCGAGTTCCTTGCGAGTAGCGACTTGCGACTAACAAGGTTGCAAGTGGCTAGCCGTACGCAGGAGTGCACGCCGCACCCGCAACTTGTTTTCAATCAGCCGTAAAAAGAAACAACCGGTCTGCCTGTAGTATTCATTTGCCTGGATGTCAGCTCAGCTGCGGGATCTGCAATGTAAACTTTACAATCCCTAATTTCGTGAGAGTTGCAAGTATTTTAACGATTAATACGGACAAAACTCGAGGGCCCAAGTGAAAACGAATTGGCACTAAGTTCTCCACGTTTTAAAGATCCAAACATACTACATATTATATCTTTTCATATACTTGAATGCTTCAATGTGCTCATTTTAGTTATTCAATTTTACTGGACGGTGCTCAGGATCCAGGGCCCGGTGGTTCTCATGCCTTTTCCGTACAGCAGGACGTGAAATGCCTACCATAAGGCTAATTTGGTATAAAGTCTAATAAAAGCTTTTCCAATTTTGCATGTTTTCCATATAAGCATCACAATGGCGTTGTCCGTGCTCTCGCGTAAATCACTCGCGGCCTTTTCCAGGCACACACGCCATACTGTGAACTTGGTTAGCCCATCGAGTTTGCGTAGGAATCCTTCAATTCGTGTTCAGGCACTTGAGAAGCCTCTTGTCGGCTCCCTTGCGCCGGATTTCAGGGCGCAGGCGGTCTTCGACCAGGAGTTTGTTGAGGTTTCGCTGTCACAGTATCGTGGCAAATATGTGGTGCTGTTCTTCTATCCGCTGGATTTCACTTTCGTTTGTCCAACAGAGATAACGGCTTTCTCCGATCGCTGCAATGAATTCAAGGGTATAAATACGGAGATCCTTGGCGTTTCCGTAGATTCTCATTTCACGCATCTTGCTTGGATCCAAACTGATCGCAAGGAGGGTGGCCTTGGCGACCTGGCCTATCCCTTGGTGGCTGATTTGAAGAAGGAGATCTCCAAGGCTTTCGGAGTCCTGACTGACGACGGCATTGCTCTGCGCGGGCTTTTCATTATTGACAAGGAAGGTGTTGTCCAGCATGCAACGGTTAACAACTTAGCTTTTGGCCGGAGCGTGGACGAGACGAAGCGCGTGTTGCAGGCAATTCAGTACGTTCAGTCGAACCCGGACGAGGTATGCCCTGCCGGCTGGAAGCCTGGCGACAAGACCATGAAGCCTGATCCAAAGGGCTCCAAGGAGTACTTCGCAGCCATATAAGCTTGGCGAGACGTATGGCGTAGGCCTGCAATAGAGACTCGAGCACTAGTCCTCAGGGATTGGACATTCCAATGGTTGTACCCCATTGAGTTTTTCCTTGCTTTCTTGATCTAAGAGTTTCAACTGTGGGAGTCACTGATTGGAGTTGGTTTATGCGGGTGCAGTGTATTTTCATGTCTCCAGACACATTCGAGGTTGATTTTGCCTCTGCTTATGGCATTGGAAATCAGGGAAAATAAAGCAAGGGTCGTTTTTGGTATTAGGAATGGAGAAATGTAATATCCCTTTCGGTTTGATCATTACCTCTCTTCAGGCTGCATGGGCAAGTAGACCTGTTAGAAATGTTAAGAACACCTGGAAGAAAACTGCGCAGAGAGGAAAGGCCTATTGGCGAACACAAAACAATTCTTCAGAAACGCTAAATACACTCGGGCCTGTGCAGCCATTCAACGCTCTTTCAGGATTGCAGTTGTGATCTTCAAGGCATACTCGGATTGCTACGGAAATTACACAGGGACTGTCCGGTACGCAGGATGCTTAACTTGCGTTATTGCCAATGATAGGCTACGACCAGGGGTGCGGTGTAACTTGGGATCCAAAATTTTTATGCCGGGCGTATGTCGTATCATTGCGTCGCTCGAACGCCAGGCGTATTACGTTTTATACGGCGTATTCACCCAAAGAATAAGCTTTCTTGGTCACTATCCAGATGCACGTATTATTGCAAGGACAACTTGCATTTTGATAGCGACAAAGAAAACGTATTATTTAGATTCTTGGACACTAGCCGCGTGACCCCTGTTGACTGCAAAATGGATCCCTCCCGCCGTGCAGGACTTAAAACAAGCGCGATAATAACATGACTGACCACGACTATAAAGCATTGTTCCATGTATTCTCTCGCGTGATATGTCTCTGGCGGACCAGCCTTCACCGACAGCCGACACCGCGCACGCAGACCCCAACGTATATTCTCCTTCAACTACAGTTCACCGGCTTAGAAGTCTTGTCATACTTCCCTAACCCTTTGAAGTATTTGCAAAATACTCCCCCTTTTGGGCCAGGCTTACGCCACTTGGGTTCACGCCGCGTCGAGCAGCAATAATAAAAGCCATAAAGGGCAGGCCCGGCCTACCACCCCCTGCTTAGAACAATGTATTTGTTGCGAGGATGCCGTAGCATACTACAATATAGCAACATCTACAGAATATCAGGCGGCCGAGGGGCTTACCAGTTTATCATGTAAAGGTAGCTCTAAGCGGGAACGATCTATCAGCTAACTGCAGTCGGCTACAACTTTAATGCTACAAGATTTCCAATGCCACATTGTGGCACCAAATATTGGATGAATGCACCGCTTTTGCTGACATAGCGCTAAAGTGGATGTCCCAATGGGGACTCCCTTCGGTTTCCTCACTGGGGACTCCACCGAAGGGAGCCCAAAGGTGATGAAACCCATCGGCTTACCCTTTGCGGGTAATTGCTATGTATTTTGTACCCTAGGACAGCCGGCGGTGGGGATCCCTATAGCCCATGTATATGCCCTGTAACGGGGGCCCCCATTATGGGGCCCCCCATTACAGCCCCCCTTACGGCCCGTAAACTGGACAGGCCCATTAGCGGCTCAAGCCATAACGGGCCCGTCAGCGTTTGTACGGGGGGTAGGCGCCTATGGGTCTGTATATGGGGATATGTGCTCCCATTGTTTAGCGCAAACTAGGAAGGACTGTTCACGAATGACTGGCCCTATTTACCTTTTGCTAGCAAGAGGCGATTTGCTTGTTGATGAAGTATTTTGGAAATCTGTTAGCATGGTTTTGTAGGCAAATAGGGCCGGTCATCAGTGAACAGCTGTTTGTGAAACAGCTCGACGATCCTTCATTATCTCCTCTGTTAAGGCATATGTTGGCGCATACGTTGGTGCCGTGGATGTGCGTGGGCCGGACAAGGTAAGAATGTTTTTCTGACTGTGGAACTGGCCGGGTGCACCCATGGTTCACTTCTCTCCTCATTTACATTAAGTCGCTTTCCATGCCTGTCTCATGCCCATGTAATTATAATAGGATATCCTGCAATGGTTGACGAGTCGAAATGCACGGGCCGGGTGACGTCCACGACCCACATCGAGAGCATGCATTGGCAGCACCTGTTGCACTGCCGCTGCAATATGGCGGCCTCCGTCTGTTCATGCAAAGCAATACATGGAAATGGTACACGCCAGATTTCATCTTGGACCTGGTGCACGAGCTTTTTGCGCCAGGCTGCATCGACCTGGATCCGTGTTCTTGTGCCGCTGCAAACACGCAGGTGCATGCCACTTCCTTTTACGATGAGGCGACGGATGGACTGGCAGAGGGCAATGCCTGGCGATGAAATGTGATTCTCAACCTGCGTTTGGTGTACAGAAAGGACACAGCCTTCAAGGCCTATTTTTTGCGAGATTTGTTCTGGGAGTATCAGGCGGGGAATGTGAGGCAGGCCGTGGTGCTATTGAAGGCAGGTATAGGCTACAGCTGGTTCAACGATATGCTGAACTGGCCAGTGTGCTTTCTCCAGGAGCGCCTTTCGTTTGTCCGGCAGGTGGGCACTAGTGATGAGCTTCAATGGGGAGCCCGTGCGCAGAATCCACACGGCAGTGTCATTGCCTATATGGGCCCTGCCGTTGAAAGGTTTGCCACCTTGTTTAGTCGCATTGGGAGCGTGCCAGGCATGACTCGTGGGCACTGTCCCCCCCCATATGGGAGGGAGCGAGGGTTTGTTGTGTTGTTTGCAATGAGTGCCAGCCATTTGGTGTGAAGCAAAAATGCATGGACGACTCTGATGTTAGACTCCCCAGCCTAGATTCGGTGCTGCCAACTTCCTTGTGTTTATGTTTGGTTTGCTATGGGACGTGACTAATAAGCAGAGGTCAAACAATTGAATGCATGACGGCCTAGTGAGATGGCTGATGTTGGTGCATGCACTGATGATGGCCATGCCTTTGGCAGACAGCAGTGGTGCAGCCTGCCGGGGCCGCTTTTGGTGAGATGTGCTCATGTGTGTCAAGTGGGTAATGGGAGGCCCGTTGTGGTGCTGGTGAACATGGGCATGGGCTATACCTGGACAGCTGATTATGGTGCTGTTGGGCCTTGCTTTGTGAAGATATCTCTCGGTGTTTGGTTTACCAAGTGTATGAGCAAAATCGACCACGACAACGTGCATGTTTGGTACTGGCTTCGACCACCACTTTCACCAGACGCTGTAAGATGCACCACAAGTGACAGCACACCATGCAAGCAACTATGGACAACTAAACCATTTATCCTTGGCCTGTTTTGCAGTCCTGTCAGTATTCCCAATTCTGCACCTCCAGCCTCATTTTACAGCAGAACACCCAATCCTAATCCTCCAACTATGTTCCCTATCCTATGGCAGCGAGCTCATCCTAAACTTGCGAAAGCCTGCAATCGCCATCCTGTCGACCAGGGTCCCATCCCCATCCTTGCCCAGGGCTCCCAATCCCCTCCTTGGTCAAGGTTGCAATCCCCATCCCTCAGGCAGGGATCCCATCCCCATCCTCACCCCCGACAGCAATCCCCATCCCAAAAGTAGTGTAGCACGCCTAATCCCTAATCCTCCCCTTGGGCCCCACATCCCATCCTGACGTCGTCAACCCTATTCCCCATCCCGCCTGACCAGTACCTGCCCCCAATCCCCCATCTCTGCAACCCTCTGCGTGAGGCCTGTGGTTGATGTGACTTTGAGCTCGGTCCATTGAGGCAGCCAAAGTGTTCTGTGCTCATACGATCTTTGTTGGCTACAGGCGAAATACTTTCAATAGAGAATGATAAATAGTACCGATGGCGCGTTTCAGCCAGGTGAAATATTATGTTTTGTCCGTTACACACTCAAGGCCTGGGAGTTACAGTTATCATACGCTGTCATCTCAGAATTCCATTATGAGATACGCGGCGCCTTTTGAGATTAAATTTAGCCCAAGAGGCGTTGATGTGACTTTGGCCTCGGTCACTTAAGGCAGCCAAAGTTGTTTGTGCTCATTTGTGCTCCAGAGGGTTGCAGAGATGGGGGATTGGGGGCAGGTACTGGTCAGGCGGGATGGGGAATAGGGTTGACGACGTCAGGATGGGATGTGGGGCCCAAGGGGAGGATTAGGGATTAGGCGTGCTACACTACTTTTGGGATGGGGATTGCTGTCGGGGGTGAGGATGGGGATGGGATCCCTGTCTGAGGGATGGGGATTGCAACCTTGACCAAGGAGGGGATTGGGAGCCCTGGCCAGGGATGGGGATGGGACCCTGGTCGACAGGACGGGGATTGCAGGCTTTCGCAAGCTTAGGATGAGCTCGCTGCCATAGGATTGGGAACACAGTTGGAGGATTAGAATTGGGTGTTCTGCTGTAAAATGAGGCTGCAGGTGCAGAATTGGGAATACTGACAGGACTGCAAAACAGGCCAAGGATGAATGGTTTAGTTGTCCATAGTTGCTTACATGGAAACTCAAACAAACACAAGGAAGTTCTGCTTGCAAGTCGCGTCCCATAGCAAACCAAACTCAAACACAAGGAAGTTCTGCTTATAAGTCGCGTCCCATAGCAAACCAAACTCAAACACAAGGAAGTTCTGCTTGCAAGTCGCGTCCCATAGCAAACCAAACTCAAACACAAGGAAGTTCTGCTTATAAGTCGCGTCCCATAGCAAACCAAACTCAAACACACGGCCTTGGCCATCTCTTCATTAGTCCTGCGCTTTTTTGGGCGAGGCCCCGGGCGCGAAGCG
>NW_003307658.1:17826-20143 GCF_000143455.1 Volvox carteri f. nagariensis | reverse complement strand
GCAAAAGGTTTAATATGGAAGCTATAAGCATTCTATAACGAAATGCCAAAGGAGAAATTGCAGATAAATCGGAGCGCGAAGATAGCTTTCCAGGGGTGCGAGTTTGACAAACAGTTACATATCTCGCTCCGCAAAAGATTGCATGTAGAAGCTATATGCATTCTACATTCACCGGCCAAAGGAGACATTCCAGATAAATCGGAGCGCGACAAAGATGGCTTTCCATGGCTGCGAGGTAAACATAAATTTACATATCACGCTCCGCAAAAGGTTTAATATGGAAGCTATAAGCATTCTATAACGAAATGCCAAAGGAGAAATTGCAGATAAATCGGAGCGCGAAGATAGCTTTCCAGGGGTGCGAGTTTGACAAACAGTTACATATCTCGCTCCGCAAAAGATTGCATGTAGAAGCTATATCTGTACTGTGTCAACCTGCCAAAGGAGAAATTGCAGCTGCATCGGAGCGCGACAAAGATGGCTTTCCATGGTCCAGGTCGGGCCGTTGCGCAGGCGGAGGTGCCAGCCCCCGCAGCGGGCCATGTCGGCAGCCCCCATCCGCCGGCCGCCTTGCCGCCCGCGTCCCCGCCGGCGGCGGCGGCCCCGGACCCGCCGATCCGTTCATGTGCTTGCAGTCTTATGCCGTACATACGGGCTGCAAGTGGCTGCACCGGGGCCTCGCCCCTTTTCGGCTTTGAAAAGCCGCCCCCCTAGTCTCCAGCCGTGGTGACGCATCCTCGCCCAACTCGTCAGCGGGCTGTGCAGTCGGGGCACATGCTGCTTTTGCACGCTTGAGGGCTTGGAGAGCTTTAAGGTTCGGGGCGAGGGCCCTCAGCGACTTGATTGCCACCTCGGAATCCGCATCCGCCAGCCGTGCGTTGACTTCGACCTCTGTGCCAGCAAGGAAGACAGAAAGCAGGCGGTGACAAAACAGCAAGTTTGCACCTTTCGTTCAAAACAAAACCGAATGGAGTCGGCGTCACAGGCAGCGGCTCACAAAGTCGGTTACATGCCAGGGTCCCAAACTTCCATTGGTATGGGCGTAGGCATCGACCTAAAACAAGACCCATTGCAAAGAGCGCAAGCGTCGGATAAAGTATACCCTGTAGTGGTTGGTCAGTCCTGGTCAGTCCTGTCCAGTCCTGTTCAGCAAGCGGTGAAACCAAATTAGGCTGAAGTGGTTCTTACCGCCAGCCACGGTCTTCACTGACGCCAAGTCCACCAAGCCTTCTTCAGACCATGTTTTGGCGATTGCGGCATCGGCCGACTGCCCGATGGGGTCCATCCCAAGCGTTTCCACGATGACTTCGGCCATGTCCCTGGCGAAGCCCAACCCCGTCAATTTTGCCAGCTTTTGACGCTTCTGCAGAAGGTTAACACCATTGGGAAGAGAACAGGCATGGAACGCGACTTGGTGTAAATGTGAGAAAAGTGCACCATTGGTGCACCCTGCCAGTTCTTCAGTCCACCGGTCTGTCCACCGACTGCATGCTGGAAATAGAAATAGAAATAGAAGTAGAAATGCACATAGTATAGAACCAACAGTGCTGCAAGCCGCCAACGCCCGTGGTCCTTCCTTGTTAAATTTCCGGTATAATCCGACCTCGAAATTGCAATACAGAATGGATAACAGTTACACAGAGTACCTGGCAAGAGCGCGGGGCAATCCCGATGGTCCTATCACTGCTGGCATGCTCTTAGCCCTCTACGGGGACTTCAGGAAGCTCGGGGACCAGGTGCTAGATCTAAAAAATGAGCAACAGCTCTCACGCGTGGAGATCATCGATCTCCAGGGCCGGGTCAGCAAACTGGAAACCGACCCGAGCGGCATCACGATGGATGCCCGCGGACTAATTAGCAGTAATAAGTTTTTCTATTGGGACAGCGTCGTTATCACGACGGACAAGAACAAGGATGAGGGCAGCGTCCGGGCCTGCCTCGCCGAGCTGGGGCTACATGTGCTTGATATCGGCCTTCTCACTCGCACTGAGAGGCCAGATCGCAGCACAAAGAGCTGGCTTATTGATATCCGGTGGAAGGACCGGGTAAAATTCTTTAAAGCCGCACCTGACCTGAAAAGGTTGGGTCTCCGGGTAGATGACTCGCTCACCAAGGAAGGGCGGGCGGAAAGATCCAGGTTGCGGCCCATGTGGCAGGTGATAAAAGCGAAGCAGTGGATCCCCATGTGGCGCAACGGGGCCGAACTGTTTTATAAGAAGAGCCCGAACGGGAGCGCACCGGTGCCCTACCCAAGCCAGTACGGTGACGACGACAGCGACAGTGGAGAGGGTGGAGAGATGGATGCCGAGAACGATGA
>NW_003307658.1:16194-17247 GCF_000143455.1 Volvox carteri f. nagariensis | reverse complement strand
ATGCACAGCGGGCAGCAGCAGCAGAAGCTGCTTTCGCGAGAGTCCAACAAGATATTTCTGAGCTCCGGCAGCCGGGGGAGGATGTGATGCTTGCCGGCGATCTAAATGCCCGTATATCTAGTGCACAGCATACAAAGCACCGGTCCTCGCCTGCTGACCTGCCCGGGTATGTTAGTGACGTTCCAGATTTAGACCAACTGACAGCACTGCAGGAGTTCATGGGCTTACCGGGGGACACGGACCCCCAGGGCTACACAGACGTGCCCGGACGTAGGAGTGAAGACCTTGTCTGCAATTTCGCTGGGCACCAGTTGGGCGCCCTGTGCCGATCACAAGGGCTGCTGGTATTAAATGGCCGTGTTTCTGGGGATTTAGAGGGTCGTCTGACCTTCCCCAAGGGTGAAGCAGGTGGGAGCATTATTGATCTTTTCGTAGGTTCGGCCGGTGTTCTCCGCCATGCCTATTGGATGCGAGTGGGCGAGCTACTCGCGCCAGATGGTTGGTTCCCGACTGACCACCGTCCAGTGACGCTAGTGCTTGGTCTAGCTGTAGGAGGAACTGGGACGAGTGCCAAAGGGTGCTGCCAAAAGAAGCGAGCAGTGTTTGAGATTTCCCGTTATCGTGACTATGCTGCTCTGTTCACTGATGGATCCCAGGTCATGCATGCACTAAATGGGGTGATCACGGACCTATCGAATGGGGCCTGCAACAGCACGGAGTCGGTGGAGCGCATTAGTACCCTCCTGCGGAAGGTGCTGATTCGAGTATTTGCGGGTCGCAGGCCTGAGGGTATGCAAGCGGGGGGTGGTGCATTATGGTGGAACGAGGAATGCCAAAGCGTCCGGCAGCACATGCTTGCCTGCAGGGTGCGGCTTGGCCCTGGCAGGGTCGAGAATAAGTCAGGCCCCTTGTGGGAAGCATTCTGCAAGGCACGTAACGCAATGAACCGTGCCAAACGTCGTGCCCGAGCAGCATATGATGCAGAGAGAATGCGTGAGTTCGTGGTAAGGTGCAGGCACGATCAGCGCGCACTATGGCGGGCCTTGGGAGGCA
>NW_003307658.1:14726-15592 GCF_000143455.1 Volvox carteri f. nagariensis | reverse complement strand
TTTGTTGAGCACATCAGGGCACTGGTGATTTTCCACAGCAGTTTACCAAAACGGTGGTATCCCCTATTTTGAAGAAGGGTGACCCGTTGGTGGCAGGAAATTATCGGGGCATTGCAGTTGGAGGAGCACTTGCGAAATGCTATGCGTCAGTGATCCTTAACCGCCTGGTACGTGCTGGGGAAATACTGGACCTGCGGCACCCATGCCAAGCGGGTTTCAGGCGGGGTTTTGGCACTGCCCACCACCTCTTTGTCAAGCAACACCTGGTCAGGCGGCATCGGATCGCGGGACAACCGCCGTTGATAATAGTACAGATTGACTTTGAGAAGGCCTTTGATAGGGTGCCTCGCGAGCACATGTGGCTTCGGTTGCAGGAGAGGGGGATTAGCGGCCCCATGCTAGGTGCTCTGAGAAAAGCGTACGAGAAGGTGTCCATGGTGATGAAGGTAAATGAGAAAGTGGGGGGAGAGTTTGAGTCTAAGCAAGGAGTGAAGCAAGGGTGTCCTTTATCTACTGAGTTGTTTGGACTTTTCATCGAGACACTAGCCGATCTGATTGATACTCATGACCTTGTAGAAGCTGGTGCACGTAAGTGTGACGCACCCCTTGTGGACAGCAAGCGCGTCTCCATACTGTTGTATGCAGACGATGTTAGTCTGCTAGCGACGTCAGTAGAGCGAATGTCTGAGTTGCTACATCTTGTGGACTTGTTTTGTGAAGCTTTTGGGATGCGACCAAATGTCTCANAGTGTGAAAGGCTTGTTTTTGCATGTGACGGCACCCAGCAGTCGGAACTTAGCGGGAGATGTCAACAGTTACGGCTATCAGGCCAGGTAGTACCTGCCAAAGATAGCGCTCGCTATCTG
>NW_003307658.1:7348-14676 GCF_000143455.1 Volvox carteri f. nagariensis | reverse complement strand
CAACCTTGCGGAGGGCATGTTCGAAGCCTGTTTGAAGGATAGTGCAGTCCAGCTGCAGATTTTATTCATGAGGCAGGTAGTGGGGACGGCACGGCCATCCCACAGGCTGTTGTACGCGGAGCTGGCTGAACTCCCCTTACAATATTACATGGTGAAGCAGATCCTCCGTTTCTGGAACCGCCTTCAAAAGCAAGTGGGATCCATTGCTCATGCAGTTTTACGGCAGGAGATAACCGATGCCCTGACCAACCCGGAATGGGAGGGTTGGGGAATCTCAATGTTACGACTGTTTTCCTTCTTGGAGTGCAACATTTGGAGCGGAATACCGCAAGAAGTCGTGGGGGTAAAGGAGCGTGTTGACTGGTTGTTGAGTAGACCTCTACCAGAAGGAGCGATAATAACGGCACTAAGAGAGCGTTTGATGAGCGGCTGGGACCATACGCGTCTGACTGTCTTGCCAGAGGAGTACCCATCAGATGGGAAGCAACCGGGAGTGCAAATGGCGAAGTATAAGCACTGGATGGGGCTGCCCTTTTCGGGAGCCGCAGCCGTCATGTGGCCAACACATGCTAAGGTTTTCATTCCTAAGGTTTAGCACATCGTAAGCTAATGCAGTTTCGTTTATGTTGCTGGGCTTTGGAGGCGAACAGAGCACGAAGGGGCAAGTACCATGTCCCCAGGGGGCAGCGGTTTTGCCACTGTTGTGGTCCTAATAGCCGAATTGAGGATGAAAAACACGTGTTATTGGAATGCCCAGCCTATAATGATATTCGTGCTGAAGAGGGATTCGATCATCAACAGAGTATGTTGGAGGCCATGCAATGGGAACCCGCACGTCTGGCGAGGATGTTGGAACGTATGTGGGCTCACCGAAACTCAATTACCCCCTTTGGACGTTAGTCTGGGCTGATGTGCGGTGTTTTTTCCTTTTTCTCCGTGGCTTTTAGGCGTTGTAGTATTGCCCTTGGGCCCTCGGCTCGTATGGGTAGTCTTACAGGTATGGGGTCACGCACCCCCAACCATGTAACACACACACACACGCAGTTCTTCAGTCAGACGCAGTCCAACCCCGTTCTTACCTTGTCCGGCCCATGCACATCCACATCCAGGGCACCATCGGGTGCCATTCTGGAAGAGATAACAAACGGTCGTCGGGCTGTTACTAGCTTGCGCTTAACAATGTGGGCGTCTTCCAAGACGAAGTTTGGGACACTTTGAATAAGACCCGAACGAAATCTGTATGCAATCTGCAGACCCTACTGGGGGACAAGTCCACAGGAGGCGTATCAACATGCAAGACGTTATCAACAGCAAGCCGGTTTGGGGGTCCAAGTACAGCCTGTCACGCTGACTAGTTGGACAAGGCTGTATGCTCTTCTGCGTGAAGGCAGAATGACTTCACCAGGAGAGCAGCAAGAATGAAGTCGCCACTGCGACCCAGTTGTACGACAGCACCACAGAACCAGCCTTAGAAGCTCCGGTCGCTTCGCTCCGTCGCATCTAAGCCAACAAGCCGTTATCAACAGCAAGCCACTTTGGGGGTCCTGGCTCAAAGTGAGGCCCACTCTGGAGTTAGTTGTTCAGCTTTCATGTACTTCCTCAAACAAACTGCTTCTCTAGTACTGTGATGTTTTATTGGTTATATTCATGCAAACTGAGCTGAAGTTGCAAGGCGCGAAGATGCTGGCCGCATTATGCCGCACCGCATTCCCAAGCCAGTATGCACAACTCTGAGAAAATTTGCAGTCTTCATTGTTTTGTTGTGGCACAACTCCACGTATCTCTGCACATTAGTGCATAGGAGCAATTCTTGCGCAGATGTCCAAGTCGACTCAAAAGCATTCCAATTGGACTGTCTGGCTTAATGTAATGTTATCAGGTTGTTTGTCGTAGCGCTTTGGCGCACCCAACGTGGAATGTTGGCGCCGGACTGTGCAGCTGAAGACCTATGCTATGGGTGAACCAATGGTGCACCCGTTCCTTCGCCATCATCAGCACGTTCCCAGCCATGGACTTTTTGACAGAACACCCTTGTATGTTCTGCCATTCTAAGCACAGCATTATAATTTGTTGTTGTGGCCGTCTATCGAACATAACAATCCTTCCCCCTTAGGACGCGCTATTTGCACTAGCAGCCAGTGTGCAATTAGATACGTAGATCTCTGTGATGCGAGTTCCTCCTCAGTCGAGATCCGCTTCAACGAGCGTTTGTCGCTTCAGTCTGCTTCGGAACGAACACAGCCGGGCGGAATTTGACGCTAGAGGAAATAAGCCATAGAGCTAGAGAAAATACCTCGCGGAAATAGAAAATAACCCTGGTCAATGCCCCTGATTTACGCCTAAAGAGAAAGCCGATATTACAGCACCTGTGTAAACGTAAGGAGTAGGTTTGTAGCTGGCAAGGGATGGGGATGGGACCCTGGCTGACAGCTTTCGGTTGTGGACACAGCTGCTACGACCGGACACAATTGTGCGAAGGGGCTGCTTAAACATTGCCGTGCATTACAGCAATCGGTGATTGGCCCTGAGAAAACTTACAAACCTGTATCGTAAATTGGTGATCTTCCAGGAATGGGCCCACAGTGCAGGCTTCAATCACACTCTCAGCTGAGTCCACGAAAGAGAAAACAACGCTCAGAAACGAGGTTGTGCACGGCCAAGACCAGTGGTTCCCTGGATGCGCCCCCTGCTTTCAGTCGCTGGCTCCAATCTTGCTGTTGACTTGGAATAGGCGGCCTTGGGTACTTATGCCTGCCCGGCTCCCACAGGGTGTATGCTATGCCGCCCCTTTATTGAAGGCCTGGGAATTTGTGGTCGTTTGGTTATTTCGAACGCACGGCTCCCTGCTTTGGCTGGGATAGGTTGGTTAAAAGCCAACCGCAAGCATATACATGCTCCATTCGCTCAGCTGCTGTGCGGACCCCTGCTTCAGCTGTGCGGCATGGACATATCATCAATGGATGCGCACCTTCCATACCACCCGTTTTGCACCCTTATGATTGATGGCAGGCAATCAGCCTTGGCCATCATGTAATGTTTCAGTCGCTCAGGCTACTCAGCCCGCAAAATGGTGGAGGTTTTTCAGGATGAACCTCATCATATACCAGAACCCTCCCTTCTAGATGGTCAAGGTATTCTTTCCTAGGTTCATGTCAGCACCATACCGTTCGAGGGAATCGATGCCCACAATCACATCAGCTGCCGATGCTAGTGCTGACAGCACTATCGCTGGAAGATTTATCCGGATCGGACCTAGCTTCAACCGAAGCACGGCTTGTCCTAGGATGGGTGCACTTCCGCCATCTGTCAACAATACTCGAAGAAATGCGGCAGGCCGTACAAAGAGCCCTAACACGTTCACGAGCGCTTGGCTTACAAAGTTTTGCGTCACCCTGTGTCCAACAGAACAGGCCACCAGGTGTTTAGTTTTCGACTGCTGCACACTTCGAGACAATCTTGTCGCAAGAGGGATCATACCAAACCTCAACAGGTTCTTTGATCCCGGGCAGCAGAAACCTGTGGGCTTGGCAACTTGCTGTATGGAAGAGGGTCGTATCCACTGGGTATTGTTTAATGCATCGCATCCCTGCAATCACATCTGACACCAGGGTACACAAAAATTTCCGTCGTGCCCGAAGCCCTCTGAATAACCTATCGGGGCCCTCCCCGTAATTTTTCATGTCAGCCTGACAGTTATTTTGGGCACTCCGAAACTGTCTGAAGCAGTTTTCGGGGTAAGATTTAGCTGGATTCTATCGTAAAATGCCAGGACGGCTGAATTAACAGGCGTTTGACATAATGTTGACTCTATATTGGAACATGGCGCCTGGGAGCCATCGTTCAGGCAAGGATTTTACCCAAAACCGTAAGAGTGGAAACAAGTGGACCCACTGACGCATTCCAGCCCACGGCCACTCCCACGTGTTGCGGCCCTGCTCCCAAGGCAGGGTGCAAGGCCATCTTAGACTCCTGCAAACCGTCAAGTTCGTTGACATCGAAGGCAAACAGGCGGTTAGGGCTTGCCGAGTGGCAAAAGAGCGCTAGCAACTTCACGAACTCCTTACGTGCAGTGTATTACAATGATTGCTGGTTAGTTTTCTTGCTACTTTCATAGTAACGACGCAAAACTGTCGGTTGACAAAACGTTTGTTTGCAGCAACCTTATCGAATGCAAACCAATGAACGGGCTGTACTACTGCGACTGCTCGCCTCCCTTTCACTCTTAAAAACGGCTCTTTCCTGCAATTGCGTACTCTTACACTGCTCTTACGTGGTATAGTGCTACTGTACCGGTTTCATCCACCGTCGCCCTGTCACTATGTCAGTGACAGCACAGAAAGTGGATAACCTTCACAGATTGGGATGCAAACGCAGTAGATAACAGGCGCCTTCTAAACTTTTTTGTTGCCTCGCCGTATCCTACCAACAGGGCGCGAGGGTAAGCCGCGGGAGTGCGGCAAGCTCTTCCAGCTCTCTTCCTCAAATCCAGCCGGTCTAGGATTGTGCTGTGATGTACAAGAATTGCGGGGGAGTCTTTGTGGGAGGATGACGACAGGAACAGGACCGCAGAAGTTGAACCTGCTTGCTCCAGGGGGAGTACTGCCGAGCGCCCCGATTAGGATTCGTCCCTGTGTATATATCAATTGGTGGTGCACCCATCCATCTCGGCTGATGCCTCCGGTCACCCGAGAGCCCTGGTTTGCACCGCACCAACAGCACGCCTCCCGGGTTCCCATGACCGGCAGTCTGAAAGCCATCCAGCTCCCATGCGTGCTCCGGCGCCTTGCATCCGAGGGCCGCGTCCAGCCAGGGCGCAGCCCTGGCAATCTGCTCGGCGGCGCAGGCCGCGCCCATCTCGATGAGTCCGTCGGCCGAGCACTTCCATGACCGCCAGCCCAGCTGCAATGGATTGATCCTAGACTATTCGTTCTGGGGCTCCTGGAGGCCCATAAAGCGCGGACCGGGGCATCATGCGCGCCCTTCTGGTCGACCACGCAATGTCTTCCATGTGCTATATTCCACAACAATCCCATGCGTTTCGGTGTTTTTGGACGGGTACGAAGCGAGAAGTCCTGTCATCATCATCGGCAAGGTCGAAGTCAGAGGTGCCCGCGCGTGAAGCCTTTTGCTAAACTAGTTAAAGCAATAACGCTTCTTCAGCTATGCAGGCTCGTGGGCTCTGTCGCCCGTTCATTTGGCATTATGTAAATGTGTGACCTCTGTCCGGCAGTCACAGTTTCCATCTACCATGGTATGCCCGCTTTGCGCAAATTTTTTGCTATCAAGAAAAGCAATAGTTATGGTGCTCCTGACCTCGCCGTAGTTCGTTAGCCAACTTCCAGTCCGGGGCATAGGGTTCACAGTCATTGTTCACAGAAAGATGTTCAGCAGCCTGCGTTAGCAGCAGGAGTAGAAGCGTGCTTAATTATGGAATGCTTAGGTGTATAAAATGTGTGCGATGCACAGTTGTACTTGTTGTTTGACTGGTGACCAAGCGGCCTTATACTGCATCTGCGCCCGAAAACATGCAAATTTACGCTTAATATCGTTCGGCTTTCTCTGAAAGTGCCTATGGGAGGCTTCGGTGGGGCCCCCGAAGAAAGGCTTCAAAGGGCCCAAAATCCGTTCGGGATGCTCCGGGGCGCACTAATTTTCCTTTCGGGCAAAACGGAAAAATCTCAAAAATGTTCGGACCCGAATCAGCGTGAAGAACCCTGATAATATCTGTGCTCATCCCAGCCAGGAGAATTATACATGCATCAGGCTGCATGTGTGTGCAGGTACAATAGCGTGCCAAATACGTGGCAATATCAGGCTCGGGTGGGTGTTAACAGCACCACGTGGCCGCCGATGTCAAGTATGGAGGAAAGGGCGTCCAGGACAAACATATGCTTTACAAGCCGATCCTGTGCCGCAGTCCGTGGCATAGGCATCACAAGCGGACGGGCGTCCAATAAGAGTCTCAAGAGTTGTCAATGCTGGTGAAACCGGTGCACGACTCTGCAGACACTTGAATTTCGTCTCAAACTTCCTGGGTACCATCTACCAATGGTGCGCCAGCGTCCCTGTTGCCGTTCAGTTTCCACACTTCTCTTCCCTGTCCCTGCACAGCTGACAGAAGCAGGGCAGGTTCCTAGGCGTCCATCCGCCTGTTTGCACCTACTGCGCCCCTAACACCACCCTGGCCCCGCCACCAGGGGCACTCATCCACCAGGTGGTCTGTTGCAAGGCAGTGCCAGCAAGCTTTTAGCTTGCACACAAGCCTAACCTGCTCTTTTGGCACGAGACCACCCCCGGGTGCTGGCTTGTTAGACAGCTCGGGCTCAGCCCCCTCGGCCATGTGATGATGGCCGTTGATTTACATACTGCAACGCCCGATTAATGAGTGGTTGGAAGCATACGCGTTTAGATGCCCAGCCTGACGTGTATCCGTCAGACGGCAAGCAACCAGGAATCCACATGGCGATGTATAAGCATTGGATGGGGCTGGCGGCCGAGCAAGCGGGCAGGAAGGAGGTGCTCCTGCACATCACAATGTTTATCCCACGTTCGGTGAATCGCAAGCTTATGCAGTTTAGGCTTTGCTGAACAGCACCTACGTTGTTTGCTTCTAAGTTAAGAGCAATACCCAGGGTACCGTCTTCAAATTCAAGTAATTCACCTGACATTGCTTTTTCTAAACCATAAATACGTGCAATACCGTCACCAACTTGGAAAACGATACCAAAATCTACCATTTTAACTTCTGGTGTGTATTGTTCAATTAAATCTTTAATAAGATTACTTAGTTCTTCAGGTGTACGCATTGCCATAAAAAATAAATAAAAAAATAAAAGACAATATAACGTTGTTTTTTTTGGCCGTTAGGTAGCACTTGTCGCATGAATATTGTTAAACTACATTGAATTGTTTACAAATAGCTTAAGGGGGAAAAGGCTTCCTTGTAGTTCTGCTAACTACATAGTATGGTTACCCTTCGAGAATAAACTACATAGTATGGTTACCCTTCGAGAATATACGTAGCGCTGTGGGGCGAAGACCCCTTTGGGCTCGTACCTACGGGGAACCGAAGGGAACCCTTGCCCCTCTGGTTACCCTACGGGATAAAGGGTTGTCTTCATCCCCTTTAGTGCTCTTCTTCCCCTTCGGGGATGAAGTCTTCCCCAAAGGGGAACCCCAAAGTCTTCGTCCCCTTTAGGGGAACCAAAGGGGAACCCCCTTCGTTTTCTTCCCCAAAGGGGAACCCCCCTTCTTCCCCTTTAGGGGACTCCGTCCCCTTTAGGGGACTCCGTCCCCTTTAGGGGAACGAAGTGCTCGTCCCCTTTAGG
>NW_003307658.1:0-7298 GCF_000143455.1 Volvox carteri f. nagariensis | reverse complement strand
TTTAGGGGATGATTTCATCCCCTAAAGGGGAACTAAAGGGGATGGAAACAACGGACTCTGTCACGGGCATTGCTTTTTGCCCCTAAAAAACAACTAGGCTTATAACCAGCGCACGCGTCATTTAAAACAGAGTACATGTAATCAACAAAATTGGCACAACGTACCCCTTTACACTACGCACATTAAACTACAATCAACGTGGCCCAATTTTTTGGCTGGTTTGGTATGGCTCCGCTGATCCCGAAGGGTATCCGGCCTACGGCTGGATGGTTTGATGGACCTTAACTTAGGCCGAAGCTACCAGTTAAACTTTATAGTAATTTAATGTTGTACAGGCTGCGCCATGACGACTAAACTACATTAACAACAAGATTGGGTGTCGGCTTCAAGGAAGCCGGAAAAAGGGCGGGGCCCCTCTGCATCCGTACAGGCCGGTAGCAAGGGTGGCAAGTGTGACAATTGATGGGTAATGTCAACATGGTGGTTTGTGTCAGAAATGTATATATTTCGAGCGATTTCGGGACTATTCCGTCGCACAGGCACCGGCGGATTCGTGAGCATCGCCTGCGTCCATCCTGGGTGCATGCCACATCGACATCCGGGTGCATGCCGCATGGACAGTACGGCAGACCGCAAACGGAGCCGTTGCTTAACATATGAAGTCCGGTGCTGTCTGTGATGTTTTGGTCTTGAAGCACCAGCGGCTACAGGAAATCGACATCCGGGTGCATGCCGCATCGACATCCGGGTGCATGCCACATCGACATCCGGGTGCATGCCACATCGACATCCGGGTGCATGCCGCATGGACAGTACGGCAGACCGCAAACGGAGCCGTTGCTTAACATATGAAGTCCGGTGCTGTCTGTGATGTTTAGGTCTTGAAGCACCAGCGGCTACAGGAAAGCACCCCACTGCCGCATGGCTTTGTAATAATTAAACAGATAAGTAAGAGCGGCAGAGTGCAACTCTTCGGAGGCCCCGTGCATTGGCCAAAGTAAATGTACAAACAAGCAGCTTGTGTATTTCATAGAGAAATGAAAGCAAATTATGTTGGCCTGCTGGTGGCAAGTCGGATTGCCCATGCCGGCAAATGGTAACACAAGCTGGGTGTTCGAGTTATCATACGCCGTCATCTCAGAATTCCATTATGAGATACGCGGCAGCTTTCGGGATGAAATTTAGCGCGAGAGGCGTTGATGTGACTTTTGAGGTCGGTGAATGGAGGCAGCTAAACTTGTTTGTGCTCATACGGTCTTTGTTAGCTACATGCGAGATACCTTGCAATAGAGAATGCTGTATAGTACCGATAACGCGTTTCAGCCGGGTGAAATATTATGTTTGGTCCGTTACACACTCAAGGCCTGGGAGTTCGAGTTATCATACGCCGTCATCTAAGAATTCAAATATGAGATACGCGGTACCTTTCGGGATGAAATTTAGCGCGAGAGGCGTTGATGTGACTTTGGCCTCGGTCAATTGAGGCAGCCAAACTTGTTTGTGCTCATACGATTTTTGTTGGCTACATGCGAGATACCTTGCAATAGAGAATGCTGTATAGTACCTATAACGCGTTTCAGCCGGGCGAGATATTATGTTTGGTCCGTTATACACACACACACACACACACACACACACACACACACACACACACACACACACACACACACACACACACACACACACACACACGGACATGGGCAATCCTACAGGTCGGGGCCCCCCTGGGCGCTTCGCGCTGGGGCCCCGCCCAAAAAGGAACTTAACTTAAACTACATTTAAGCTAAATGTAATAAATTATCTATTTCAATTACAGCGCTTGGGCCTAATTTTGGAGCTGATTTTGCTTTATCTTCTAAATTTATTAAGTTAATATCTTGTTTAATTCCATTTTTTCTAAAAAGTCCAATATCTAAACATAAAGCTTGAAGTTCGCCTGTTTGCACCTACTGCGCCCCTAACACCACCCTGGCCCCGCCACCAGGGGCACTCATCCACCAGGTGGTCTGTTGCAAGGCAGTGCCAGCAAGCTTTTAGCTTGCACACAAGCCTAACATGCTCTTTTGGCACGAGACCACCCCCGGGTGCTGGCTTGTTAGACAGCTCGGGCTCAGCCCCCTCGGCCATGTGATGATGGCCGTTGATTTACATACTGCAACGCCCGATTAATGAGTGGTTGGAAGCATACGCGTTTAGATGCCCAGCCTGACGTGTATCCGTCAGACGGCAAGCAACCAGGAATCCACATGGCGAAGTATAAGCATTGGATGGGGCTGGCGGCCGAGCAAGCGGGCAGGAAGGAGGTGCTCCTGCACATCACAATGTTTATCCCACGTTCGGTGAATCGCAAGCTTATGCAGTTTAGGCTTTGCTGTTGGGCACTGGCGGCTAACAGAGCGCGTAAGGGACAGCGTTATATACCCAGGGAGGAGCGAGTATGCCCTTGCTGCGGCACTGATAGCCACATCGAGGATGAGAAACACATTTTGCTGGACTGTCCGGTTTACGACGAAATCAGATCTGATATGGGCTTTCCACGCTTCGAACATATGAAGGACGCTTTGAAGTGGGAACCTGAACGCCTGGCAAGGATGCTGGAATGTATATGGTCTCACCGCAACTCTATCGTTCCCTTTGGTCGTTAGTATCCTTCATCACTTGTCTCGTTGGAAGTGCGAGGTAGGATGGTGCTTATAGGCGATTTGGCAGCCCTTGAGCCCTCGGCTCGTACTAGGGTGGTTTGCAGGTACGGGGAACGCACCCACGACCATGTAACAACAACAACAACAACAACAACAGCAACGCCCAACTTGAGGCCTACGGTCACTGCCAAGCCCCTGACCTTAGCCTCCAGGCCTGTCCTGCTATCGTTTCTGCCACCATGTCCACCATTCCTGCTGCCTCTTGGGCCTGCACAACCACCGCAGCCATCATCACGTCTGATCGCCCACTGCATCGGCATAGAGCCCAAGATCCAAGACTGGAAAAACAAACGGCCCTCTCCATCTTCCCAGACTTTGCTGGCATGCCGCCTTCACCTGTAAGCCGTAGCATTCTGAGCCAAGCCTGTCAGGAAGCTCGGGTTATATCAATGACCAGTACTATAGTTGGGAATGCAGGGGTAGGTCCGGTACCACACCTCCACTGTTGCCATCATCACCACTCTTCACCAGGACCTTAGCTGGCCTGCTTCTGGCACTTGCCCCGCGCCCAGCCCTGTACCATATTCCCTTGAAACTGCGTGACGACACGCATGCCTAGAGCAGAGCACACAGCAACACTGCAATGCCGTTTGGTGACACAGGAATGTGCTCCCAGGGCTTGCCGGGGACTGTAGATTCCAACCCTATATGTCCAAGCATGCGAAGCTGTAGTCGTTGCATGTGAAACATAACATACAATGCCTCTGGATTGCGACGGCCCTGGACCAAAATCCCTGGCCCTTGCACAAAAGCTCACATGCCTTCTTAAACCCCAGGCATTTCATTCGACGGTATGTGTGGACATGTCCCCCCTGAAGGCATACTCGAGATTCCAAAACACCAAGCAGGCCATCTGTTTCAGTTTGCATGTGGACCACGCTACAGCTTATGTTCTTGAGCTTAGTACCTTCACAATACAGTCTAAGACCAAAAGGCCATTAAGCCTGGTTGTGCTTTAAGGGTGAAACCCGTGATAGAGGAGTACCCCTTTGGTCCCAGGGAGATAACACCTTCAGGGTACCGTACTGATATGATGAATTGGTGATCCAATTTGGTGATTGGAATTGCCAAGGCGTATTAGTGTAAATGAACACATGTTCTGGGGAGTGTCACCAACAATTGCTGTGCTGTACAATGCACGGTTACAATTTTCCAAGGGAGAATTGCAACACATCGATTCAGAGATATAGAATCAAATCTTTAATGATGATGGGAGTGGGGATGGGGAGTACAGCGAGAATGATGACAGTGAGGGGGGGAGAGTGAGGAGGAGGAGGAGGGGGATGGGGCTAAGCACGACGGAGAGACCTTCAAGCAGCTGGTGACAGCAGTGCACCACCGTGCTGCCGGCAAGCGAAATGTCATCAGCCCGGGGTGCTACCAGCAGCAGCAGCCACACTTGCTGATTAATCGATTGCATAAAGCGCAGCGGGTGCGTGTCCACACGATAGACAAATATCTTCTTCTTTTAACAGGGGGGTATATCTTCACCCATGGCAGCTACCCTGCGAAACCCTGCCTTCCCCGGTTTTTTGGGGCACCCTCATCCAGTCACCCTAGTCAACTTCTCAGTGGATCGCTCAGGTTCCGCACCCTCCACCGGCATCCAACGGAACCTGCTGGGACGACAGCGGCCTAACTCCATTCCTGGTCGGCTCGCAGATTACCTTAATCCCAGATCACCACCGTCCATCAAGTAGGGGAGCATTACCGTCCACCATCAGAAGGATGTTTGACCCTAACAGATCTCGATCCCGGGATCACCTGGGGGCAAGCATTACCAGTGGTGCCCTAACCTAAGTGTATGTATAATAATATTTGTTGGTGCTTGGTGTACTATTCGGCATCATAGGGTCGTCTATATAATAGGGTGTTGGTCTGACCACAGTGCAACCTGTTACTGCTGACCTGTTACTGCTGAGATTACGCTAATAGCCAGTTCACATGCTACGTTACGTTAAGACTTTTTGGGAAAAGTGGTCGGTTCGGACATGGTAACGGTACGTTACCGGTAAAGTGGACGAAAAGTCTAAAGTGACCGAGGGGGGGGGGGAGGAGGGTAGGATCCGGGCTGGAATTAGGGAAGAGCTCTGTCGCAGAATTAGCCTGGATTTTATTCCTGACAAAAGAATTGGTCTGTCGAGGTCTTGAATTGTTCTGGCGGGCTCACCGGAGGTATTCGAATTGCGCTGTGGAGCCTCGGAATTGGGCTGTGCTGGGCCTGAATTGGCCTGTCCGGGTGTCGAATTGGCCTGTCCGGGTGCCGAATTGGCCTAGCAGGGTATTGAATTAGCCTGACAGGGTATCGAATTGACCTGTTCGGGGTGTCAAATCGGCCCTGCAGTGTATCAAATTAGCGTGTTCAGGGTGTCGAATTGGCTGTCAAGTTGGCAGGATTGGCTCGGGCTGGCATCCAAAAGCACATGACTTTTAAGGAATTTACAGAAAACTTTGCAAGGGGACCGCTTACAAATGCCTCATGTGTGTATTAGTTTCGATCCCACGACATGGAGTGGGAAAACTTGCACACCTGGCTACCGTACTCTGGCACTACTACTACTACCGGAGGCAAGCACTCAGGGCCACGACTGCATTACCCAGTCAAGTCAGCCGCCGAGGCCCCACTGTTTTCCCACCACACTTCATCGGCAGTTCGTCCAGTTTATCCCACGACACTCGTATGCATGAATAGGTTCGGGTGGAAACAATGGCAAATCTCCGATACACCGCTAAACCCAGTACCACGAGCTACAATGACAACAAATGAAAATGCAGATGTCTGTCGAGAAGAATGTGTGCTCCATATGCATTCTGTGCCTTAATCCATCGAGCTCTCCGTTGGGCGGGGCATGGCCCATGAAGTTGCCCCTGGTATTCTTCCCATGCAACCAAACACTGACACAAAACGTTGCACGCCTGGGCCCATGTAAACCATGACACTTCCGTGTGGATTGGCGACCCGCGTGTCTCAGCAACAGAGCGCGCCACAGCAACTATACAGGTGGCTGTCTTGAATATCCAGCAACGAGTTGGCAATCTGTCGAAACTGTGAACCGACCCCCGAACAAGCTGCTCTGCCCTTCAGAGACGTGCCATCTCTGCTGACCTGTACATCAATACACACCAACTGGGTCAGCACAAACCATGTATCACACGAGTGAGGCTCAGCTTGTCACGCGACTTACTGGAATCCAAAATTGTAGTCACGACATTGCTCGCACATGTAACACTTCCCTCCACCCTCTTGTCTATGGTCTTAGGCGGTAAGGCCCGGTACGCTCCCTCTCAGTGCCGTGGCGGCACGAAACGGGGAGAGCTGTAAATCTTCTGCATGGGAGGGGGTGTATGTAAGGACACACGGTCTCTCAAAACACCGTTCGCAATGTTTCCAACTGTTTTCGGCAGTGCACAGGGACATGGCCGCCCCGCGTTTTTGACACAAACTCGCGATATACTCTCTGCAACCAATAGTCCAGATTTCTCACCTCGGAACAAGTCCCATGACGCAACAATTCAATCTGGCGCACAGCTTCCACCCGTTCGTCGTCCCCACCCAGCGCCTCGTGGAGGCACCTCGTGAGAGCCGCCATTTCAGCCTATAGACGCAGTAGAGAATTACATGAACCCCTAGTGAAGGCGGATGGTTTCAAGTGCACCATGGTGCATTTGCATGGTGGGAACACGTAAAGCAAGAAATGACGCACCGCGTCGTTGGGACTGCGTGTCCGCTGGTCCCGGGCATCTCCATCGTCCACAATGTCCTCCAGTGTGACATCGATCGCGGCCATTTGCTCACCGCTCCTACATGACAGCAACCTAGCTTCTAGATAAACATCGCTACACAATGAAATTGGGTAGTTATGTAATACTACTGAAAGGTTCGCGACTGTGACATGCTTGTGACTCAAGCCTACATGGCTGCCCAACTCTTGTTGTACGGAAGCGTGATGCATCGCATTAAAGCATAACAGTGCACATCACCAGAAGTGCTCTTGGCATAGTTATACATCTCTGTGCCGTTGTTGCGCCATCTCTGAGGCGTGTTCCCTTTTGAAAGCTGAAGTCATTTACGCAGCAGGGAACCATTTCTGAACATCCCTGTAACCCAGTATACCCCCTATGCCATTTTATATTATCACCGTAGGTTCTTGCGTCGAACGGTTGTAAGTGAACCATGGTGCATTCATGGAAGTATTCAGAGCGGAGAAGTCTCAGCCCTCTGCTCTGGAAGTCCTGGAGAAAAGCCAGCTTGATTGCAGAGTCTGTGGACGCCAGCACACGGTTAACTCGTGTTGCTGTGGCCACCCAGCGCCATGCACGGTTCTGTATCCACAGTGTTGTGTTCAGGCGCGTGTTTACATATCTTCGTCTGTTGAATGATTGGATGAATGACTGAATGACTGAATGAAAGGGGTTTTACGTTGTGGCGTCTCGCCATGCCACTGGTTCGGGTCGGTTCGGGTGGTGGTATCTTTTCGTCGAACACACCCACCCACCCACCCACCCACCCACCACCCACCACACACACACACACACACACACACACACACACACACACACACACCCACACCCACACCCACACCCACACACCCACAC
>NW_003307657.1:179565-194259 GCF_000143455.1 Volvox carteri f. nagariensis | reverse complement strand
CGGACGCATAAATCGCATCAGGCGCCGTCGTACGCCGGACCAACGATGCATCATAACATCAACTAGTTGCTAGAAAGGCGGCGGGGAAAGGAGCATCCATACGCGCACGCAATTGGAACCCCGCCGTGAGATGCGTCGGTGGCTGTGAGGCAGGTGGGGACATGCCTGGAGGCTGAAAGGGCTTTCAGACGCATAAATCGCATCAGGCGCCGTCGTACACCGGACCAACGATGCATCATAACATCAACTAGTTGCTGGAAAGGCGGCGAAAGGAGCATCCATACGCGCACGCAATTGGAACCCCGCCGTGAGATGCGTCGGTGGCTGTGAGGCAGGTGGGGACATGCCTGGAGGCTGAAAGGGCTTCCGGACGCATAAATCGCATCAGGCGCCGTCGTACGCCGGACCAACGATGCATCATAACATCAACTAGTTGCTGGAAAGGCGGCGAAAGGAGCATCCATACGCGCACGCAATTAGACCCTCGCCGTGAGATGCCTCGGTGGCTGTGAGGCAGGTGGGGACGTGCCTGGAGGCTGAAAGGGCTTCCGGACGCATAAATCGCATCAGGCGCCGTCGTACACCGGACCAACGATGCATCATAACATCAACTAGTTGCTAGAAAGGCGGCGGGGAAAGGAGCATCCATACGCGCACACAATTGGAACCCCGCCGTGAGATGCGTCGGTGGCTGTGAGGCAGGTAGGGACATGCCTGGAGGCTGAAAGGGCTTCCGGACGCATAAATCGCATCAGGCGCCGTCGTACGCCGGACCAACGATGCATCAGAACATCAACTAGTTGCTAGAAAGGCGGCGAAAGGAGCATCCATACGCGCACGCAATTAGACCCCCGCCGTGAGATGCGTCGGTGGCTGTGAGGCAGGTGGGGACATGCCTGGAGGCTGAAAGGGCTTCCGGACGCATAAATCGCATCAGGCGCCATCGTACACCGGACCAACGATGCATCATAACATCAACTAGTTGCTAGAAATGCGGCGGGGAAAGGAGCATCCATACGCGCACGCAATTAGACCCCCGCCGTGAGATGCGTCGGTGGCTGTGAGGCAGGTGTGGACATGCCTGGAGGCTGAAAGGGCTTCCGGACGCATAAATCGCATCAGGCGCCGTCGTACGCCGGACCAACGATGCATCATAACATCAACTAGTTGCTAGAAAGCGGCGGCGAAAGGAGCATCCATACGCGCACACAATTAGACCCCCGCCGTGAGATGCGTCGGTAGCTGTGAGGCAGGTGGGGACGTGCCTGGAGGCTGAAAGGGCTTCCGGACGCATAAATCGCATCAGGCGCCGTCGTACGCCGGACCAACGATGCATCATAACATCAACTAGTTGCTAGAAAGCGGCGGCGAAAGGAGCATCCATACGCGCACACAATTAGACCCCCGCCGTGAGATGCGTCGGTGGCTGTGAGGCAGGTGGGGACATGCCTGGAGGCTGAAAGGGCTTCCGGACGCATAAATCGCATCAGGCGCCGTCGTACGCCGGACCAACGATGCATCATAACATCAACTAGTTGCTGGAAAGGCGGCGAAAGGAGCATCCATACGCGCACGCAATTGGAACCCCGCCGTGAGATGCGTCGGTGGCTGTGAGGCAGGTGGGGACATGCCTGGAGGCTGAAAGGGCTTCCGGACGCATAAATCGCACCAGGCGCCGTCGTACACCGGACCAACGATGCATCATAACATCAACTAGTTGCTAGAAAGGCGGCGGGGAAAGGAGCATCCATACGTGCACGCAATTGGAACCCCGCCGTGAGATGCGTCGGTGGCTGTGAGGCAGGTGGGGACATGCCTGGAGGCTGAAAGGGCTTCCGGACGCATACATCGCACCAGGCGCCATCGTACGCCGGACCAACGATGCATCATAACATCAACTAGTTGCTAGAAAGGCGGCGGGGAAAGGAGCATCCATACGCGCACGCAATTGGAACCCCGCCGTGAGATGCGTCGGTGGCTGTGAGGCAGGTGGGGACATGCCTGGAGGCTGAAAGGGCTTCCGGACGCATAAATCGCATCAGGCGCCGTCGTACGCCGGACCAACGATGCATCATAACATCAACTAGTTGCTAGAAAGGCGGCGGGGAAAGGAGCATCCATACGCGCACGCAATTGGAACCCCGCCGTGAGATGCGTCGGTGGCTGTGAGGCAGGTGGGGACATGCCTGGAGGCTGAAAGGGCTTCCGGACGCATAAATCGCATCAGGC
Organism: Volvox carteri f. nagariensis; assembly: GCF_000143455.1. Lineage (NCBI taxonomy): Eukaryota > Viridiplantae > Chlorophyta > Chlorophyceae > Chlamydomonadales > Volvocaceae > Volvox > Volvox carteri. Next base: position 192,030 of record NW_003307657.1, on the reverse strand, counting down.
GCCGTCGTACGCCGGACCAACGATGCATCATAACATCAACTAGTTGCTAGAAAGGCGGCGGGGAAAGGAGCATCCATACGCGCACGCAATTAGAACCCCGCCGTGAGATGCGTCGGTGGCTGTGAGGCAGGTGGGGACATGCCTGGAGGCTGAAAGGGCTTCCGGACGCATAAATCGCATCAGGCGCCGTCGTACGCCGGACCAACGATGCATCATAACATCAACTAGTTGCTAGAAAGGCGGCGGGGAAAGGAGCATCCATACGCGCACGCAATTGGAACCCCGCCGTGAGATGCGTCGGTGGCTGTGAGGCAGGTGGGGACATGCCTGGAGGCTGAAAGGGCTTCCGGACGCATAAATCGCATCAGGCGCCGTCGTACGCCGGACCAACGATGCATCATAACATCAACTAGTTGCTAGAAAGGCGGCGGGGAAAGGAGCATCCATACGCGCACGCAATTGGAACCCCGCCGTGAGATGCGTCGGTGGCTGTGAGGCAGGTGGGGACATGCCTGGAGGCTGAAAGGGCTTCCGGACGCATAAATCGCATCAGGCGCCGTCGTACGCCGGACCAACGATGCATCATAACATCAACTAGTTGCTAGAAAGGCGGCGGCGAAAGGAGCATCCATACGCGCACGCAATTGGAACCCCGCCGTGAGATGCGTCGGTGGCTGTGAGGCAGGTGGGGACATGCCTGGAGGCTGAAAGGGCTTCCGGACGCATAAATCGCATCAGGCGCCGTCGTACGCCGGACCAACGATGCATCATAACATCAACTAGTTGCTAGAAAGGCGGCGGCGAAAGGAGCATCCATACGCGCACGCAATTGGAACCCCGCCGTGAGATGCGTCGGTGGCTGTGAGGCAGGTGGGGACATGCCTGGAGGCTGAAAGGGCTTCCGGACGCATAAATCGCATCAGGCGCCGTCGTACGCCGGACCAACGATGCATCATAACATCAACTAGTTGCTAGAAAGGCGGCGGGGAAAGGAGCATCCATACGCGCACGCAATTGGAACCCCGCCGTGAGATGCGTCGGTGGCTGTGAGGCAGGTGGGGACATGCCTGGAGGCTGAAAGGGCTTCCGGACGCATAAATCGCATCAGGCGCCGTCGTACGCCGGACCAACGATGCATCATAACATCAACTAGTTGCTAGAAAGGCGGCGGCGAAAGGAGCATCCATACGCGCACGCAATTGGAACCCCGCCGTGAGATGCGTCGGTGGCTGTGAGGCAGGTGGGGACATGCCTGGAGGCTGAAAGGGCTTCCGGACGCATAAATCGCATCAGGCGCCGTCGTACGCCGGACCAACGATGCATCATAACATCAACTAGTTGCTAGAAAGGCGGCGGGGAAAGGAGCATCCATACGCGCACGCAATTGGACCCCCGCCGTGAGATGCGTCGGTGGCTGTGAGGCAGGTGGGGACATGCCTGGAGGCTGAAAGGGCTTCCGGACGCATAAATCGCACCAGGCGCCGTCGTACGCCGGACCAACGATGCATCATAACATCAACTAGTTGCTAGAAAGGCGGCGGGGAAAGGAGCATCCATACGCGCACGCAATTGGAACCCCGCCGTGAGATGCGTCGGTGGCTGTGAGGCAGGTGGGGACATGCCTGGAGGCTGAAAGGGCTTCCGGACGCATAAATCGCATCAGGCGCCGTCGTACGCCGGACCAACGATGCATCATAACATCAACTAGTTGCTAGAAAGGCGGCGGGGAAAGGAGCATCCATACGCGCACGCAATTGGAACCCCGCCGTGAGATGCGTCGGTGGCTGTGAGGCAGGTGGGGACATGCCTGGAGGCTGAAAGGGCTTCCGGACGCATAAATCGCATCAGGCGCCGTCGTACGCCGGACCAACGATGCATCATAACATCAACTAGTTGCTAGAAAGGCGGCGGGGAAAGGAGCATCCATACGCGCACGCAATTGGAACCCCGCCGTGAGATGCGTCGGTGGCTGTGAGGCAGGTGGGGACATGCCTGGAGGCTGAAAGGGCTTCCGGACGCATAAATCGCATCAGGCGCCGTCGTACGCCGGACCAACGATGCATCATAACATCAACTAGTTGCTAGAAAGGCGGCGGGGAAAGGAGCATCCATACGCGCACGCAATTGGAACCCCGCCGTGAGATGCGTCGGTGGCTGTGAGGCAGGTGGGGACATGCCTGGAGGCTGAAAGGGCTTCCGGACGCATAAATCGCACCAGGCGCCGTCGTACGCCGGACCAACGATGCATCATAACATCAACTAGTTGCTAGAAAGGCGGCGGGGAAAGGAGCATCCATACGCGCACGCAATTGGAACCCCGCCGTGAGATGCGTCGGTGGCTGTGAGGCAGGTGGGGACATGCCTGGAGGCTGAAAGGGCTTCCGGACGCATAAATCGCACCAGGCGCCGTCGTACGCCGGACCAACGATGCATCATAACATCAACTAGTTGCTAGAAAGGCGGCGGGGAAAGGAGCATCCATACGCGCACGCAATTGGAACCCCGCCGTGAGATGCGTCGGTGGCTGTGAGGCAGGTGGGGACATGCCTGGAGGCTGAAAGGGCTTCCGGACGCATAAATCGCACCAGGCGCCGTCGTACGCCGGACCAACGATGCATGTGTGAGTGTGTCAAAAGTTAGTTAGATAAGGTTAGTTAAAATGTTTGCCAGCCAATATGAGCGTAGGGAGGCAGTGTTTGTCCTGACGACCTGCTCTCTTCCTACGGCCATTTGGCAGTCAGGAGAGAGATGTTTTATCCCAAATACAGTGCTTGCGCACCATCCGGGTAGAGCTGGTTGATGAGCTTGGTAGGGTCGAAATCCTCCAAGTCAAACAGGTCAACCCGCTTGCGTGATGGCATTCAGAAAATCGTAGGTTGTAACTGCAATTCTGCTTGCTGCTTAAGGCTAGTCCTGCGTTCTATACTTGTCTGTAACAATCCTGCACTTGTGAGTTGTGTTGCAATAGCCACATGATTCAACGAAGGATTATACGATGCATAGTGGCTAGCTGGATATGCTACCCGGAATGCTTCGATACCATGTAACAAAGCATAGGCGTAACCCGGGATGCTCAGTGGGCCTTGCGTCGTGACCGCCTAAACCACTCGGCGTCTATACCCTAATTAGTTGTTGCTCCATAGGTAAATGCCATTTTCTATTACAAAGAATGAAAGAGAGAAAAGGACTGAGAGGCCCGAAGAAGACGGGCCTTACGAACGGAGAAAGAGACACCGCAACTGAACTAACGCGAGGCTGCGCCATAAACGGGCGGGCGGGCGGGCGCGCGCTGAACAACAAAAACAAGATAAGCTAACCAGCTTAATGCGCGCAATAAATGACGGCCCTGAGGACACGGGCCGTTGCGAAACAGTTAGTCTAACAGTTACGCATTGGGCCTTACGCCCAACTAACCCAGCTTACTTAACGCAAGCTCGCATTAGTTGTTGCTCCATAGGTAAATGCCAAAGAAGAAGATATCCCCTCTAGCGGAAATAACAAACAGGTAGGCGGCTGGCAGAGGTTAAGGCCTGGCTTCTGCTCCCGACGCGTTCCGGCGCGTCTGGGTTCAAATCCGCCTGCCGACCTCTCGGGGTGTTTGAGAGGTGATGAAATGGGAGGTGGCCCCCCATCTTATGGACGGTGTAGGACGTGATAAAATCAACTCGCGAGCTGACCAGGAACTAATTTGACGCGCCGTTGATCCGCTAGATTTGGTTGGATGCTGGTGGTGAGTTGCCAAACTCAAAGAGTACTCTCTGAAGTCGGATGGGGTGAATGGCTTAGGGTGCCCCTCTAGCAGGGGAGAGCAGGGAACTGCCTCGGGAAGGAGGCCACTGGTGAAGCCTTAACCACCCTGTAACAACATCAACATCAACAAACAAACTGAGCACCAAAACGGCGCAACGCGACGGGCCGCTAGAGGGACAAAGGACGCGAGAGCTGCCAGACAGGCACACACACCGACACGAAATAAAGCTCCCCAAGCAAAACGCCTCAACGACCTCCAAACGATACTCCAGCAGCAAGGACGGCGTACACGCCATCTCTACACAGGCAAAGAGCGAACAAACAGAACGCTGCCAAAACCACAAGGACAAGGACGAGGTCAAACCAGCGCTCTCCAACCGCGCACAGACTGACCCACCGGCCACAAACACGACGGATCCCTCAACAAACGCGGACGGACGCCCACTGAAGGAATGGACGAAAGACACGCGAGAATGCCAAACATGTGCCCGCTAAGGGTTGACTAAACGGCCAACTAGGGCTTGAACTGAACACCGGCTCTGCAATAACGACCGCTCCACGCGCCCAGGGCACTGACAGCAGGGATACGGATGACGAAACCCAGTATGACAAACAGCAAGGTCGGGCCACCTCCGAACCAACAGGGACAACGGCCAACTGTTCAAAGAATCCACACAGCACCTGCAATAAAGGCCAACACAAAGAGAGTCTAACAGAGCCACGGAGTGCTGCAAATGCAACCAACTACTATAAAAACGCCGCCAGCAGGGGCTGTCTCCAGCACAGGGCGTTCTTGGTTAACCGAGCAAGACATACACGGAGCTCACGGAGTTCACGGAGCTCATGGCACTGAAAATAAGGCTGAGCAGCACGGGCTTGGATAAAGCTCTTGGCAGCTAGGAACTGACCCCACAGGAGCCCGACATAAACGGAGTCAGAAAGAGCCCCAGCCTACCGCGACACAGAAAACGCACAAACACAGCGATGCAAAACTGCCAGGACTTAGCACCAACCCTGGGACAAGGTAACCTGGCAACCGGCAAAGACATGCGGAATGGACCAACCCTAGGCCGGCGAGCGACAGCTGCGATACCAACAGGTTATCAAAGACCGGGGATGTCGCAACGGACTGCAGATCCAGCGAGAAACCGGGACCTATTCCGCGCCAAAGGTACTACTCGAATCTAGTCCCAAAACCAGCGGGGTTGGAACCAGCGGTACCACCGGATACCAAGCAAGTGAAACCGCTCCGAAATCACGAGAAACCAACGCAGGTTAACACCAAGCGACGAAAAAACCAACTACCTGCACGGTGCCTAAGGAGCGCACACACGACAAATCCCTACCTATTCGTTCCACATAACTGCATAACTGCTCCCCTGGCGCAAAGCAACTACGGCGTTCCCTCAAAGATGGTCCCACGGCCCCTACAACAAATAACGCGGCCCACGGGGAAGGGTGAAATGCTAGGAAAGCGCTCCCAGCGGGGCACACACACGGCCGAACTTGCAGCGCCTCACGGAACGACCGAGTGCTAAGCAAAGCGCCCACATGAAGATTGCACCCGCACTGCTACGACCTGCCAGGAAGGGGGTGGTAGATAGGTGCTCGACCCACCCTCGCCCGGCGCAAACAGCTCCGTATTCGACGGCAGGAACACAAGGTCAACCGCCAACTCCATCAACTGTTGCCACCAAGGTTGGGCCGTCCAGTACGGCACGACTAGGGTGAGGCACGCTCCCTCCTCGCGCACTTTCTGCACCACAGCGAGCAAGAAGTCGGGGTCCAAGGGTGGGCAGCCATAAGCATTTAGCCCTGTCCAAGATTGCAAGAGAGCATTGACCCCCGATGAACCCGGACAATGGTGGCGAGAAAAGAAAACCGGGAGGTGCGTGTTAATATGCGTGGCAAACAAGTCGACATGGTGCGGACCGAAGCGGTGCTCCAAAAGGTGGAAAAACCGGGGATGCAAGCGGTAATCATCACGGTCTACCCAACGCGAGGCTTCATCTGCCTCGTTGTCAGCACTAGCCACACGCTCGACTTGCAGAACAATACTATGCTTCTGCATGAATTCCCATAATAATTTTAGTTCGGCATGCAGAGCTGCCGAGCGCGAAGAAAGATGCCCTAGCACTGCTTGCGTGCACGTGTTGTCCTCCCTAATTAACACAACACGCTGCTGAACGAACGGGAGGAAGGACTCTAAAGCATGACGGACAGTGCGCAACTCCTTCCAATTTATGTGCTCGTAGAGCTCTGGTGCCGACCAATAACCGCGCGCCACACGACCATGCAGGACCGCGCCCCACGAATGGCGCGATGCATCCACTGAAAGCTCAACTGCAGCAGGCCCCTGGTGAATAGCCGCCGAGCAGTGGTGGGTAGGGATGTCCGCCCACCAATCTAAGTCACGTAACGACCCACGGGACAAGCGAACTCGACCGGACCAGCCAACAGGTTGCTTAATGTCATCGTAAAAATTGCGGAGAAATAAAGGCGCTGGGGTAAGGGCCAACTTGACACTCTGCGCAAAACCACAAAACTTAGCCAGCTCACGCTTCTGGACAAGACGCCGATTTTTCTTTGCCGTGATCCGCAACCCGATCGCCAGCCGCCACAATTTGGCGAGCTTCTGCTTAGGCACCTCAAACACACCAGCTGCCGTATTGATCGTAATGCCTAAGTGGTACACTGACTGCGACGGCTCCCACTGGCACTTGGTGGGGTGACACGACAACCCCAAGAACTCGATACTCTCACGCACCCAGCGCGCACCAAGACGCGCTTGCTCCTCAGAACTAAACACGAAGAGGAAGTCATCCAAATACGGTAGCACTCGCGCACCCGGACGAGAAGGACGGCCTGTCCGGGAAACGGGAAAAAACTGGTGGGGCGGGAGCGGGGGCGAGAGACGCTTGCGACCTTTACCCGACGCAGCCAAAGGATCCCGCCAAAAACGCACCACATTGCGCATGATTTTCGTAAACCAATACGGACTATTTAGCCACCCCATAGGCAGGGCGTTCATCTCGTACAGAACACCACAAAAACGAAAAGTGAAGAAACGCCGATCCGCTGGGTGAATAGGGATGTGGTAAAAGGCGTCCGCCAAATCAACCTTCACCATCCAGGAGCCCTCGAGGCCCATACGCTGCAGGGTGCGGAGGGTTTCGTACCGGCACTTGTAAGCTTTCTGCGCTACGTTCATCCTCTTCAGGTTGACGACCAAACGCCAAGAACCACTGTCCGGTTTCGGGACACAAAAGGTGTTCACCACATGATCAACCGCACGGGAGGGGTCTACCCGCGAGATGGCCCCGAGCGCCACCAGGCGAGGCTCCTCCTTCTCCAACCACCAACGGCTCTGCTCGTCTGTAGCAGGAAAACTTGGCAGGTCAAAAGCAGGCGGGGGGCGGTTACCTCGAAACTCCACCGGGACACCATGCTTCAAGACGTGCAATGTGCGCGCATCTGCTCCAATTGCCTTCCAAGCGGCCAGCCGCACCGAGGCCCTAGCATGCAGGGGCACGGAGGTGGTGTACATATCGGACTACTCGTGCTGCCCCGGAAACTCCACGCCTGGGGTCGTAGAGCCCGTCGCCACGCGGAAGGGATGGGGCAAAGTGCACACATAGCCACCACCGGTGTGGGCGGACGTCGAATTCCTGATCCGCTGAAGAGCAAACCTTCAGCGTCGCGCCCAAACCTCGGGGACGAGCTTGATGAAATGCGTCGTCAAGCGGACATTTAGTGTTGTAGCTGCAGGGGCAAGCTTGTTGGGTCCGGGGTGGGCGGGAGTTGTTGACCCGCTCCGGAGAAAGCAGGGGGCATAAACTGCGTCGCAGAAGCCCTCGAGGAAATGCCAGTCTGTGACATTCCAGTTAGCTATGTAGGATAGCTGTGAGTTGCCTTCACCAGCGGAGCCATGCCTAGCGATACCGGGACATCCGCCGCCACTAGCACTACTAAAGGTGCTTCAATAAGGTGGGCTAACTCTATGGTGCTAGTGCTTATATTCTCCACTGCACTCTACCCGATGGGTCTCGCTGACGAGCCGAAGGCACAGCGGTATAGTAACAGAAAGCGCGCCGAAGGCGCGGGACCTGTTTTGTTGATCAGCGCGCGCTGAACAACAAAAACAAGATAAGCTAACCAGCTTAATGCGCGCAATAAATGACGGCCCTGAGGACACGGGCCGTTGCGAAACAGTTAGTCTAACAGTTACGCATTGGGCCTTACGCCCAACTAACCCAGCTTACTTAACGCAAGCTCGCATTTCTACCCCAACAAGCGCGGACATTTGGTTGTCAAGAACCAGCTAGCCACTACAGATCGTATAATCCTTCGTTGAATCATGTGGCTATTGCCGCTACTTCGTCCTGGGTGCCCTTCATTTGGGTTGAGAAACGCTGCTTGCTGGGCAGCGGCTTAGCAGGGGCAGCGTCAGAGCCCGCCTTTGGCTGGTTGTCACCCATATCGCGGCTAAATACAAGCTTAGGTGCAAGTAACCCTGATAAAACTATGTAAAAAGGTATGAAATAAGCTTATATATCGTTATATGAAAGGAAAGAAAGGATTTTGCTCCGACAACGAGGACCGTAAATCGTTACGGTCCACTTTGCCCCGGAACCCATCGTAAATTTCGATATTTACGGTGTTGCGCATAACACCGTAAGCAATTACGGTCCATTTTTTGGGATTACGGTGTCCCAACCCTATTGATGAGTAATAAAATGGGACCAGCCCAAAACCAAAACAAACACTGCCTGGGATCAGTCATTTTAGCTTCATGGATGTAACATAAGTCCAGAAGCTGAAACAACATTTCAATTCCTCTTACCCTAAAAGGTTTGACGTACCCAGGCTTTGCTCCCACGAAGAAGCCAAACGACACGTGGAAGGCGGTGCTGTGCTGATGCAGGTTATCCAAGAACAGCTGACGATACGTTTTTTGGACTATCCTCCGTGGAAAGTACACGGCAACAATACCCGGAATCTTTACACTGTCCCTCGCGTGTGGACTGAGTACACTGTTGTTGTACCAAAAACACGCAATCTCCTCCACGACCCCTTAGAGATTTTGTCCGAGCGCTCAATCAGCCTGTATGGGCGAGCAGGTTGGGTGCTAGCTCCGCTAACTACTTCCTTGAAGCGCTCGCCTGCAGCCCTGATGGCACTTCTCTTTAAACCCACGCGCCTGTGCAGCCCTTCGCACTCGTTCAAAATGCTGTCACTAAGCAGAAAATGTCATAAGATAGTGCAAGGAAAGCTGCGAAGCGCTGATTGCGACACATAGGACCTCCCGCTCGGTGGGGAGGCCATGGCTCCCCCAGGAATCTGGGCCCCACGAGGGGGTGTGGAAGCCATTTTTACGTAAGAGTTATGGGGATGCAAAACGTGAGCGTCCAAAGGGGCAGAGCCAAAACTCTCGGGGCATCTATGGATGCGATTGTTACAGTGGACCCCGAACGGGTCGAGTGCAGCGCCCAAAGGCATCTATCCTTTACCCTTGGACTGGCTCCCGGACGATGACTATTCCATCGATACGTACATAGTGTAGTCAAAACGGTAACATTCTTGCGCTTGTGAGTTACCTTGCAATCGCCACATAGTCCAACAAAGGAAATGGTTCGTTGCCGTTCGTGCAAAACAGTTAACCGCTCGAGGAAAGACACCAACCATGCATTGTGGTATCTACTAGCGAGCAATGCCCCAGCAAATTGCAGCTGGGGTTGCTTACCATTTTGTTGGCTTGGAGCGCCCAGCTGCATGTTGGAATATTTCTCCTTAAAGCAAAGTTTGCTGTTTCCACCGTAGAGGCAGCGCTGCCAGCCGTCCCAAGTCAAAAACAATCCAAATACATTCTTTCTTTAAGAATGCGCTAACCGGGCTAAAGCGTACTTGTCTCCTGAAAGATGGGGTCGCAAGCTCTGCGCACCGGATTTGACCTAGAAGAGGAGGAGCGCTTCTTCATCAGCGGCGTAGAGAAGGCTGGGCGCTCGCGAAATACATACGAGCACCAGCTGAGGAAACGAAAGGTTTTGGTCGGCGTGCTAATCGCGATTGGCTCCCTCGGCCTAGTGGCGCTCATTATCGGCCTCGCATGGGGCTTAAGCCGCCGGAAGCTAGACTATGTTTGTCCACGCAGCTACGACCCCAGCAAGACAGACCTGGTCTTCTACGTCATCGGCGATTGGGGCAGGTCTGGGAACGACAACCAGCAAAAAGCTGCTCGGCTCATGTCCGACGTCTCCCAGTGCATGCCGCCCAAATTCATCATCAGCACCGGGGACAACTTTTACCCCCGTAAGGCGGTCAGGGCTGGGGGTTCATTGGAGGCAGCGACTGAATGGCACGACTGAATGGACTCAGCGGTGTGTTGTTGTTGTTTGATTTAAATGGTCTTCGGAGCCGCGATAACGGAATTGCCGTTGGCGGTACATGTGTGTGTGTGTGTTGAGGGGGAGATGTGTGTTGGTGTGTGTATTTGTTCATGTGGATGTGGGTGTGGGGATGCGTGTGTAGGGCCACACCCGGGTTCGTTCAGGAGAGCAGTCCCCACCCACCCCCTAGCGGCACAGGCCTTCACGTAGTAACATGCTTTGGATGGTTGCTCGTACTTGCGGCTGAGTTCATTGACACAGACACACACAGACGCACATAACCCGACCCCTCTCCCCCATCCCATCCCTTCCCTTCCTAACCCCCCCCCCCCACCCCCCACCCGACCCCCCCCCACCTAGATGGGCTCAGCTCCTCCACCGACTCGCAGTTCCGCTCCTCCTTCTCCTCCGTGTACACCGCCCCGGGGCTGCAGGTGCCCTGGTATGCGGTGATGGGAAACCACGGTGAGGGAGGGAGGGGCGAGGGAAGGAGGGGAAGAGGGGAAGAGGGGGAGGGGGGCGAGGGGAGGGGCGAGGGGGGAAGCCCCTTTATCCGTCCATCCATCCAGCCGCCCCCTCTCTGCCCTCCTCCTCCTCCTCCTCCTCCCTAATTTTTAGGGGGGCTGTGGCATCTCCTCTCTCGTCCCAACCCCCCTCACCCCCCAACCCCCCAACCACTGGTTTCCCCGTACCCCCCCGGTTCGGGGCTTAATGGGGGCAGCTGGTGCTGCGGGGGGTGGAATGGACTCGTGACAGACTGACAGACTGACAGGCTGGCTGACTGACTGACGTGTCGCATCACGAACCCCCGGCCCCTCTGGAAACCGCCGTCACGAATGTTATATTGTAATCCTCCCCCCCTTGTGTATGTATGTATGTATATCCTACCAGATTACGGTGATTCCGTTGACAAGGCCCAGGTGGCATCGGGCTACTACCTCACCAACGTCACCTCACCCGACCAGTGTACGGGAAAGAACTGCATAAGCCCCTATTGGCAAATCGTACCGGAGCTAGCAGCCAGCGACCGGCGGTGGAATGCCTCTTTAGGCAACGTGGTTACGAGGAGCTTCACCCTCCCTGGAGGGCAGCTGGCGGCGGCGGGGGGGCCGGGGGGAGGGGGAGGGGGGCAGAATACCCTGGATATAATGTTCGTGGTGAGTGTGTGAGAGAGTGTGTATGGGTGGTTAATGGACCGTTGCAACAAACTTTTTCGATTAGTTGCAACTGCTGTCGTTTTTTGGATGCGTGGGACGGTGGACAGCAGAATACGGCACGCAACTGACAGGGTTTTGCCGTACCGGTTTTAGTTTTAGCTCTGGAGCGGTGCGTTGGTTGCGAAGCTTGCTTCTAACCACCTAACCACCTAACCAACCAACCAGGCGGTACTCGAACGCACTCACCTCACCCCACCATCCGTTGCATGTGTATGGAAACACAGGACACCGTACCACTTATTTCTCAGTACGACAATCACATCTGGGCCTCCTTTTTGTACGGCTTCAAGAGTCAGAACGCGTCCGGCATCAAAAGCCAGCTGGAGCAGCAGTTGGCGGCATCTGTTGCTCGGGGCGCCAAGTGGCGGTTGGTCGTTGGCCACCATCCCGTACGGTCGTACGGAAGCCATTGCTCTGACGTGAGTGGGGGTTATGTCGGTACGTTTGTCGGTATGTTTGTGGGTTGGCAGTGCATGCATGGATTGGGGGCCCGGACTGCTGCGAAGGTGGAGGTGAAAGGCGGGGAGGTGTGTGTGTTAGGGGCGGCCCCACCCCCCCGGCATTCTTTGCTCTCTCCCTTTTTTCCCACCAACAATTCCCACGCAACCCCCCCACCCGCCAGCCCGAGTCGTACGACTGTCGTGACATGGACCGGGCTATTGGCTACGCCCTCCAGCAGTACGGCGTGGCGGCCTACATCAACGGTCATGAACACGACCAACAACTGATCAAGGTGGGTATGTATGTATGTATGTATGTATGTATGTTTTATAATTGAATAACCTTTGACCACTGAACCCCCCCTGGGTGGGTGGATGGGCGGGGGGCGGGGGTGGGGGCGTGCGGGGGATGGGTGGGGTGAATCATACGATGCCTGGGGAGAGCAAAGGATCAGCTGCCGGTGTCCGACTACGCGACGTATACATGTTGGGAAAAGCTCAGTGACGTGTGACTCGGAACCAAACCCACCCACACCCCGCCCCCGTGATCTAAAGACCTCACCCCTCTCCCTCTTCCCCCCCTCCCCTCTCCTCCCTCACCCCGCCCTCTCCCCCCCCTCTCCCCTCTCCCCCCAGTCCAATGAGGACCCCGTGTACTACGTAACCACGGGC
>NW_003307657.1:172254-179508 GCF_000143455.1 Volvox carteri f. nagariensis | reverse complement strand
GGGGAAGGGAGGGGCTGTGCTAGGGGGGGAAGGGAGGGGAGGAGGTGACAGCACCAGTCCGTATGTATGTATTTAAGTGCGGGGAGAGGGCAAAGGGATAGCAGGACTCGGGTGGAAGGGGAGAGAGAGGTGCCCCCAGTGGATCGACATGCCAGATGGCGGTGTCACGCTGTTTGTTTGTATGTCGATACCTGGAGGTTCGTCTTTGGCTCGTTTGGGGGGGGGACTGAGGGTTGGTTTCGGAGGTGCTGAAGTCCATGCCTTAGGGTGTGACCTGTTTTACATACATACGTATGTACGTATGTACATACGCACATACATACCGTGAGTCAGCGGGTGCTTCCCCCCTCCCCCTCCTTCATACGAAGTCCCTTTCCCCCCTGTCCCCCTTCCCCCCCTCGCTCCAGGGTTTTGTTGCAGTCGTACTGACCGGCGACACGATGAGGCTGCACTTCTATACCACCGGGCAGAGCGGGCCCACATACACGCGCTCCCTCTCACCGCCCCCACCACCCCCGTCTGGGTGAGGTGCTGACCGGGCTGACGGACTGACGGACTGACAGCAAACCCACCTACCGACATACCGACCGACAGTGATTGGCGGACTGAGAGCCACCACCACTGCCGCCGGCTGTTAGTGGACAGCGGCTCGGGACTGTACGGCATTAGTTGTGGTAGTTGGTTAAGAGGGTTAAGGACCCAGGGTGATGCTGATACAGACAGACAGACAGACAGACAGGCACAGGTGATAGTAGTAGTAGTAGTAGGAGGAGGAGGGCCACCTTAAAGGGGGGAAGGAGAGGGGGGACGAGAGCTGTGTGAAAGTGCAGGAAAAGAGAGCGAGAGAGGGGGCAGCGGGGCGGGGGGAGGACCTGGGTAGTCGCGCGGCCCCTAGCGCGGGGTAAGTGCAGGTTTCACTTTCCTTGTGCCCCTTGGACCCCACCCTCAAGAGCTGTTGGTGGTTGGGTTACGACGAAGCACTCGTGTGTTGGTCGCGTGGTGTGCGGTGTGGGCCTTGTGTGGGCCCCCGATACCCCTTGCTGCTGCTCAGGGTGGCGGGTGGGGGGAGGGGCGTCGGCGGAAGAGGCTGAACATCACCTCGTAGACCCCCGGGGGACGGGGAAGAGGGAGGCGGGGGAAACGGCAAACACTTGTGTCGTACAACTGCAGTAGCAGCAATGGCTTGGCGGGTTCTTGCTTTGCTGGTGGATAGGGTTGGGTGGGTTGGTGCGGTGACTGTGCGGGTGCGGGTGTGGAAATGGCGGCAGCTGGCTGGGAGGAGGGCGGGTGGGGAGAGGTGGGGGAGATGCGCAAGCACTCACCCACACCCACACACACCCACACACCCACACACGCACACTCGACAACGTTTTTCTGTCACTTATGAAGCACTGATGCGCAACGCGTTGCGGCATGCGTTGTTTGCCTGTACGTACGTCTTTATGTATGTATGTCTATATGTATGTGTCTAGCGTGTGCATGGCGGTGAGAGAGCCACTTCATATCTTGTACACGGTGCATGTAAACGCAAGTTCGTTCCTTGTACATCGAATTGAAACACGTCACCGCATCAGGGACCCACCAGGGAGCCAGTTTGTCTGTCTGTCTGCTTTCTGTCTGTCTGCTTTCTGTCTGTCTGCTTTCTGTCTGTCTGTTTGTCTGTCTGTCTGTTTGTCTGTCTGTCTGTCAATTGGCCCAAAGCAACGTATCAGTGAGCCGTTGTGGGGCCCCAGATTTGAAACGCTTGTGAGGGGGGGGGAAACATCTATTCCCCCTTCTCTCCCCCATCCTCTCTCTCTTTGTCCCCACTACCTCGTGCCGCTCGTCACAACCGTCACAACCGCCGCATGTATGTACGGCTGTCTAAGTACCTTCCAACCTCTCTTCCTGCACCGCCCGCATCATCAACCACACTATGCCGTGTTCTGCACCTCTTCATTTCGTACCACTTCACCTCGTACAGCTTCACTTCGTACAGAAATTCACCTCGTACAGCTTCACTTCGTACCCCATTTCACTTCGTACAGCTTCACTCCGTACAAAAATTCACTTCGTACAGCTTCACTTCGTACAGAAATTCACCTCGTACAGCTTCACTTCGTACCCCACTTCACTTCGTACAGCTTCACTCCGTACAAAGAGGGGGTCCCTTGTGAAGCAGCTGCCCACGTTTCTAAAGCCTGTATGTTGTTGGATAGGAAGGTGCATAAGTACGTTTGCGAGGAACAGAATGGTGCCAGGCTGGAGATTCAAGTGCAGTTGCATAATGGAATGTAGATGTTTACAGGGTGTTTGGCGCACGGTGCAATGTACTTGCAGTCATGTCGTTGCGCACGCGTATGCAAGAACAACAGCAACAACAACAAGAACAAGAACAGCACCACAGGAACAGCGCGTGCACAGGCCACGTCGCGTCGGTCCTTTGCTATGATGTAGGAACGAAGAATAAGGCCTTGGTTCAAGTTTCCTGTTGCACGTGGATGGCCATGCCAGAAGAGGCAACATGATGGGTGAACTCGCACGCTACCAACTTGCCCCCGAGCACGCGACGAGCGGACATAGGAAGGAGTGCAGCGGGGCCCCCCCTTTCCCCCAACGCTCACGCAATAGACCATCCCAAGCGCTGCTGACCGTATGGCCAGCAGCCGCCGTTCACACACGAGTTAAGGTCGGACATGTATGCACCGTGAATGAAACCCCAAGTGCGATCGTGCCCAAATACAACAGCACTGCCCAATGTCCAGAAGCCTAGCGCCGAAATCGTGGGACCCTATCCGTCAAGCGTTAGGTTTCCAGTTGCTGTGTGGGCTAGGCGAGCATGGCTGGGGCGTCATGGTCTTGGACTGTCACGGCGGTGGGTGTGTGGGTGCTGCCGGCACGTTGCCAGCTCATCATGTAGAAGGCCGGGCTGGCGGAAGGCGGTCCGTGCAGCACATTGTAGCCGCTCGGCCCCCGAGCCTTGAACTGCGCGATGTAGAGGGTCTCCATTTTTTGGGCTAGAGCAGGATTGGCGGTGGACATGAGGCGCGTGAGGGTGAAGTGGTCTCGGAAGGGTTGGTAGTGGTGGGCGTCATCCTTCATCCAGCTGGGTGGGTTGCGGGCATGAGCTTGGAAGCACCATTGAGGGTCCCGGGACTGGCCGACGTACACCCTTCCGGTCGGTGCGCACGTGATGGTATACAGTCAAGTGCGGGTGGGGGCACTGGAATCTGGCTCGGCGGGGCTGGTTGTAGCTCACTTGGCTGGCGTGGTTGTGGCGAGGAGGGTGCCTGACGCTCACGCCTGCTGCGTGGCCGTCAGCACCGAGAGCGCGAAGTCTTGGTCCGCCTTGAGGACGATGCTGGCGTCCATGCCGTAATCATAGATGAGCGCAATGGCGGTATCCGCTCGCAGGCTGCCGGCAGCCGTGATCCACAGCTGCATGACTGTCGCGTGCATCACCGTTGCTTTGTCCGGCATGTCGCCCTCATGTATTTCTGCCGTCACGTTGTACAAGAACGCTGCATGGGCGTGGAGGGTGGGAGGGTGGATGTGAGGTTGGCGGGATGGCGGGGCGGAAGTGGAGGCATGCAGGGGTGGGGCGTGACAGATAAGGATGCTGTGGCCACATGGCCGGGCAGTTGGAAAGCGGGCACGGGGGACGGCAGCTGGCGCAAGCGAGCAATAGGCAGCAAGGTAGGACGACTTACTGCTGGCGGGCTTGGCGCCGTGCTGCGCCTGGAAGTCGTCCCTGTACTTTCGGCCCTCGGCCAGGAGCACGTTGAACTCGGCGTTGGTGTGCTTCGCGTGCAGGACGTCCTCATCGTGACATCCCATGCTTCCCAAGAGCAGTTGCTGCCTGACGGTACGAGGGGCAGCAGCAGGGTGTGTCAAGATGGTGGATGCATGGGACAGCCGGAGAGGTGCATGGGTGCGCAGCAGGGATGGCATGCGTACTGTTCGGTAGGGTGCAGCACGGCAAGGCGGCTACTAGTACCGGAAGATGAGGCGCTTACTTGAAGGTGAGCGGCCGTCTCGGCACCCCGGCCGGTGAGGAGCGATCGTGGCCTCCGCCGGTTGGCGACACCGCTGCTAGCTGCGCCCACAGGTCAGCTATGTTGACGGGCGGCTTGGCTGCGGCGCCGGCGGAAGAGCCCAAGTTGACGGGCGAAAGGGTCTGAGGTGGGACTTGTGATTGGCGTGCCATTTTCGGAGGCATGTTGTGCGAGGTGACAACAGTAGAACAGGTGTCAGCGAAGCGAAAGTCTGGCTGGCTGCCGTCCGAAAAAGGGAGTTCGGTCTATAAGCAAAAAAAAGGAAACAGGAGAATGTATGAAAAAGAAGGCGACACTGGCTGGCATTTATACAAGTCGCGGCATCGTACAAACGGGACGCTTCAAGGGGGCGGGCTGAATCGGAAGGGCGACGAAGCGCGGTCTGTACGTCTTCGCATGGCGAGCATGGACGACGGCAGCTGCGCTAACGGGTGGGGCGCTGGGACAAGTTGTATGCGGAAATGAATAAAGCGCCATGGACATGGCAGGTGGTCATGCGGAAATGTGAAAGCGGCGCGTTGCGTTGCGCCGAGCACAGCAAAAAGCAGTTGCAAGGCAGGAGCGGCATGCAGCTCGCCCGCACGGTTGTGAACGCGAGTTCGGACAGTATTGGTGTGTAATGTATGAAATGAAGTAAAGTGCGTTAGGTGGTGAGGAGACGGGACTGGGGACATGGTGCTGACGGCGTTGCGCAACTGTAAAGACGTGAGAAATTGTTCGGAAAGGGGCCTCCTCCTGAAGCGCAAGAGATACTCGCGGCCGGTGAAAGAGCCCCGGCTGGCAAGCCAAGTCGGAATCGTTTATATTCTAGGAAATGCACGTCAACTCCAGCCGGATGAATGATGCATGATGTCGGCTAGCACGCGCAATATCCATACCGCAAATTCCATACCGCACAAAAAATGTAGATGGCGAAAAACGCTAGGAGCCGGGACGCAGAATCGCGCTGCGATTCGAGAAGGGCACATGAAAGGGTGGCGCATGCGTGCAGCGATGCGAAGGACCGGCAAGGAGCATGACGTAACGAATTTCGACCATAGCGACGGGTCGGCGGCCGTTAGTGGCGGTCCATACGAAAGAGTAAAATAACGCTAACCGGCTGTGCGCCCGCTGGCAAAAAGACGAACAGACCCAGGGAGCTGCGGACGACACTGGGAAACGTACGCGGCGCGCGAACCGGGAGCGTAGCTGAAAGGTCAGGAAATGCGAGAGGTGCAATGCAGCAGTTGACGAAGAAGCTTTAAGTGGCAAAAGCTTGTTGGCGGAACGGCCATGGCTACTGTCAGACCACAAGAACGGGCGCGACCACATGAACGCACATGAACGCACGCTCCGATCCAGACCAGAACCAGACAATTCGCAATGAAGCACACGCGGACGAGAACGATGCCTCACCGGCATGTAGGTTCGGTGCATGCAAAAGAGCGCAAAGCGCAATCCGGCTGTTCCAAAGAACTGCCGGTGAGGCGGCAACCGCCGGTAACTGCCGACAACTGCCGGCAGTGTAGCACCGAGGTGCAGTGCAGGAGGTGCAGTGCAGGAGTTGATCAGTTGTGAGCAAGCTATTTGAAATGCTGCAGGCGGTGGCGAACACAGATCGGGCTGGCGTCCGTAATGGACAATTGCACGACGTTGCTGGCCGTGCTGTCCAATGTAGTATCAGTGGCGTGTCCAGAAGAGGTAGAGACTGTGCAGTACATCGCTCAGGTGCACGCGGAGGATGGGCAGCAGGCGAGGTCGGCGATGAGGGATGTGGCCATGGCGGCCATGTTCGACATCATTCAGTGGCATGTCCTTCATGGCTGGGCCCTGGCAGTCCCGCTCTGGGAATGCGTGGCGTTGCCCAGCGTGCATGCGAATGAGATTCTGCAGTCGGTGCTGGCCTCAAGCAATGCATCCGGTCTCAAGCAATGCATCCGGTCGCAGTTATAATCTCAGGAATCGCACTTGTCCCGACGCCGAGGAGGAGACTCAAGTGCTGGTGAAGTCGACGCAATCGGCAACATCCATTCAGTGGAACATCTTTCGGTCACAGCTGGCCAAACTGCCCAAACTTGATGCTGACAAGCCCGCTGCAATGTCCGCTCGCGCCCGCTGTCAGTCTAAGCTGACAGATCCTGAAGGTACGCGCCAAAATCATGGCCTCCCACGTTATCACCCTTGTTGTATCATGTTGTAATGGTCATGCGTTGTGTAGATGCTACCACGATGAGGGGATACCTAAAGGGTGCGACCCATCGACGCCTTCCTTGGAGTGATTGTGCAGTCTTCCGGTCAGCCGCGCTGGGTTCTTGGGTATTAGGGCACACGGAAAGATTCGTTGCTTTGCTTGGTGTGTCCTGTCGAAGTCTGCCCAATGACGCCCGTTGTTGCCTGTCGTGGTGCTGGGACAAGACTATGACCAACCACGCGACCCCCCTGCACCCCTTCTCATAGACGGGCTGAGGAACGTCCCCAATAAGCAACTCCTGGAGTTAGAGGAGATGTTATTAGAATCCAACCAGGAGAAGGAGATGGCGAAACAAGCTAGCGCCTGTTTCCCTCCGGCCGGTGAGTTACTCTCGCTTACAGCTTCGACATGTGCGCCTGCAAAGTGGTGGCGCTGCCGTCCGGAGCAATCATGGCCCATCCACGGTAAGTGCAGTGCAGGGGCAAGGGTTGGCGGGGCAGACAAGGGGCATGTGTGGGAAAAGGTAAGGTGACGTGTGCAGTATAGGCACATGTGGCATATCCTGAACGTGTGCTGAGACCGTGTGCTGTTCATGTTGCCAGGTTTGTGTACGGCTGCACATGTGGACGGGTGCAGCTGGTGCTGCTGTGTCAAGCGGCAACCAGTGCGCGCATTGCCAAGTACTGGTCGTGCGGGTGGCTGTGCGAGCCATTTGACGAGGCCGATGAGGGCCTACTGCACCAGCCTGCTGGGGCGACGGAGCCGAGCATGGGTGGCAATGTCATTGTTGTCCGTCCCACGGCCTGTTTGATGTCAGACCTGCTACAGGTCGCACTACGGCTGATGACATTGTGGGAGGCAGCTTCCGATGCAGAATGGTGTCGAGGCAACGTGGCCTTGAGTGTGGTACATGCCATGACGGGAGCCATGATGCAGCTGCCACACATGAAATGGTTGTACATGACGTTTAGGTGCACAGCGTGAGGGGCAGCCCGGCAGGAGTTTGGAACTTCTGCCTTGCACAGAAGGGCGGCAGTGAGCCGCATTCTG
>NW_003307657.1:164849-172204 GCF_000143455.1 Volvox carteri f. nagariensis | reverse complement strand
CCTTCTGTGCAAGGCAGAAGTTCCAAACTCCTGCCGGGCTGCCCCTCACACTGTGCACCTAAACGTCATGTACAACCATTTCACGTGTGGCAGCTGCATCATGGCTCCCGTCATGGCATGTACCACACTCAAGGCCACGTTGCCTCGACACCATTCTGCATTGGAAGCTGCCTCCCACAATGTCATCAGCCGTAGTGCGACCTGTAGCAGGTCCGACATCAAACAGGCCGTGGGACGGACAACAATGACATTGCCACCCATGCTCGGCTCCGTCGCCCCAGCAGGCTGGTGCAGTAGGCCCTCATCGGCCTCGTCAAATGGCTCGCACAGCCACCCGCACGACCAGTACTTGGCAATGCGCGCACTGGTTGCCGCTTGACGATGGCACGGCAGCACGGCAGCCGTACACAAACCTGGCAACATGAACAGCACACGGTCTCAGCACACGTTCAGGATGTGCCACATGTGCCTACTCAGCCTATACCGCACATGTCACCTTACCTTTTCCCACACATGCCCCTTGTCTGCCCCGCCAACCCTTGCCCCCGCACTGCACTTACCGTGGATGGGCCACGATTGCTCCGGACGGCAGCACCGCCACTTTGCAGGCACACATGTCGAAGCTGTAAGCGAGAGTAACTCACCGGCCGGAGGGAAACAGGCGCTAGCTTGTTTCGCCATCTCCTTCTCCTGGTTGGAATCTAATAATATCTCCTCTAACTCCAGGAGTTGCTTATTGGGGACGTTCCTCAGCCCGTCTGTGAGAAGGGGTGCAGGGGTCATAGTCTTGTCCCAGCACCACGACAGGCAACAAGGGGCGTCATTGGGCAGACTTCGACAGGACACACCGAGCAAAGCAACGAATCTTTCCGTGTGCCCTAATACCCAAGAACCCAGCGCAGCTGACCGGAAGACTGCACAATCGCTCCTCCTTGGAGCGATTGTCGACGGGTCGCGCCCTTTAGGTATCCCCTCATCGTGGTAGCATCTACACAACGCATGTCACAACAAGGGTGATAACGTGGGAGGCCATGATTTTGGAGAGTACCTTCAGGATCTGTCAGCTTAGACTGACAGCGGGCGCGAGCGGACATTGCAGCGGGCTCGTCAGCATCAAGTTTGGGCGGTTTGGCCAGCTGCGACCGAAAGATGTTCCACTGAATGGATGTTGCCGATTGCGTCGACTTCGCCGGCACTTGAGTCTCCTCCTCGGCGTCGGGACGAGCGCGATTCCTGAGATTATAACTGCGACCGGACGCATTGCTTGAGGCCGGCTGCGCTAGTTGTTGTTGTTGGTGGTGCTGTCGCTTTTCCGCTTTTTCTCTTAACCGCGCCGATTGCCGCCCGGACGGTTCTATGTCTAAGTAATGTCAGGTCACGTCACGTCAGGCCAATCAATTCGCGCCTTCGCTATTTGCTTCACACCAATATATAGGCCAAAATTGCTCCATTTATAGGATAGGCGCGTGGGAATGGCGGGGAAGACGAAGCGATATGCCGTAAGCGCGCCTTGCGCGATTGAAGGTGAAACGTTCATTATTTGTCATGTACTATCCACGGACAAAGAAGCCATACAAACGTGTGAAAGGAAATGAAAGAAAAAAAAGGCTTGTTCCAAAGGAAAGTGTTCCTGTTCCATGTGATAGCCGACTGTTCCGGGAACATGGCCGCGCCTGTTCCAGGAACGGACCTTCCCTGTTCCCAACGACAGGCACCGCGATTTTTATCTTTACCTAATTCTGCGTTTGTTATAATTATTTTCGTAAAGAGTGTAACTTGACTTTAGTCGGAACAAGGTGCTGTATGCGCTGCGCTGCAGAAAGCAGGCGCCTTTTGGCTTGCACACAACTGCCTCTTCGCCAGACGCTTCCTCTTCCCGCGGCAGTTTCACGAGCCCAGTGTTGCAAGCTACGACGTAGGCTTTCGGTGCTTTCAGTTACTGCAAAGCAGCCACGCAATAGACTAGCAGGGTGTTTCCACTTGGCCGAACACTAACACTAAGTTTGAATGTTCTTCGTCCTGGACTCGTCTCTCACCGTTCTAAATGCATATATTGATACTACTAATGATAGTAGAAAATATTCATCAAACAAATTGGAGGTTGGGGCACTCCTGGCGGAGAACCGTAAGGCCTAGTGGAAACACCCCGTACACTAAGTCCACACTAGCGCACACTACAGTTAATTGGACCTCAGACCTGCCATTAACCGGGAGTCTCCACATGGACGTTTGTTAACTCATCTCGTTTGCTTGCGCAAACTGCCGCTTCGCCAAACGCTTCCTCTTCCCGCGGCCGTTTCAAGCGCCCAGTCTTGCAAGCTACGTTGTATGCTTTCATATCTTTTTCAGCTCAGGCTAAGCAGCCAGCCAAAAGTCCGAGATGCATGCCGCTTGTGACTGCGGCCAACATGCCCTGATGAGCGGCCTTTCGCCGAAAAAATTACATACACTTTTACAGGCGCATTTTGAGAATTGCACGCGCGCATCCGCACGGTAAATTTCGCGCCTGGCTTTCGCGTCTTGTACGGATGTTTTATTCGGCACAGTACGACCGGACACATTTGTGCGAAGGGGCTGCTTAAAAATTCACTTCGTACAGAAATTCACCTCGTACAGAAATTCACCTCGTACAGAAATTCACCTCGTACAGAAATTCACCTCGTACAGCTTCACTTCGTACCCCACTTCACTTTGTACAGCTTCACTCCGTACAAAAATTCACTTCGTACCACTTCGCATTTTTCCCCTCCGCTTCACCTCCTCTGTTCACCTCTCCACCTCCACCTCCACCTCACACATCACACATCACATCGCATCATACCACACAACACCCGTCATGCCCACTGCTTTACGATCTCTTCAAGAGTTCACCCACCCACCATCAAGAAGAAGATGACATAATAATATATACCCGATTTAACAAATTATGAATAACATCAGCTGAATGCAGCAAAGCGCACCCGCAGCCTCACCTCCCCTTCCCCGACATACCGCCTCTCAAAGAGCATACATACATACGCACGCACACGGCATGACACCGAAACACACACAAACACGTACGTGGGGTGGAACCCGCGTGTCCTATCGTACTCTTTACTTGTGCCGTACATCACTCCCAACGCTCCCTTCCTATGCCATATGTGTACAAGTACACATGCACGTCGTACATCCAAAAATAACAGTGCAGTCCAATCGCGACGTTATTGTCCCCCATTCGGTGGCCAACACATGGTGTGTTTGGGGACCTCTGTTGCCGTACACTTGTTGCTGAGGGGCTCCTCTGGCGCCCCCCCATATGGAGGAGGGCGCCCCCCTGCTCCTCCCCCCACCCCCGAGCTGCTGCTTGCCGCCACCCGGGTTTGGTTTGGTTTGGTGCCCGAATGGGGCCCGGCTTCTCGAGGCGAGCACCCTGCTGCTACTGCTACTGCTGCTGCCGGCATTGCGATTGGACCACACCTCCCACCACAATCTGACATTTGACAACACACATACATACATTCATACAAAGGGGAAGGGGGTGGGCGGGAACGAGCCAGCAGGGCGAACGGGTGTAATAACCCCACAGCGGGATTGCCCCACCAGCCCCACCCGCCACCGCCCCCTCACTGGCCCTGTACGGCCAAGAAGTTACCTTGCCACACACGCCACTCGCACATAAATACATGAATACAGACATACGCACTCGCAAGTTGAATCGCGCGGGTCAGTCACCCGCGGGACAACCCTCAGCACACCCTACCTGCCACTACCCATGCATGTGCATGTGTTTCCCCCTCTCCCGTCTCCCCTCTCCCCTCTCACTCGAACACCCCCCTCATGAAGGTTTGGAACCTGTTGGCGTACGTGGCAGGGTGAGTCACTGATATGCTGTGGGAGGAATGCAGGACCGACTTGAGCCCGTGCTCTGGGGGGAGGGGGGTTGAGAGGGGGGGGGGAGGGGGGTTGAGAGGGGGGGGGAGGGGGGTTGAGAGGGGGGGGGAGGGGGGTTGAGAGGGGGGGGAGGGAGGGGGGGGTGAGAGGGGGGTTGAGAGGGGGGTTTACAAATAGTCTGGGAGAGTGGGGTTGGGTTGAGGAGTGGGTGGGGTGGGGGGGCTCGGAAGTGGGGGGGAGATACACACACACACACAGGAGGAGGGGGGTCAGCATGGGTTGGGCAGTAGCAGCAGTAGCACCAAGAGCACTTCCCAATCTCCCCCCGCCCCCCTCACGGGTATGACGACACTGTGTCGTGTCCTTCATACCCCCATTTTCATACCCTCACTCACCCAGTCTTTTTGTCGTATTGTACGGCTGTAAAATGTCAATGAGGCCAAACCACAACACCACCGGCTCCTCACGACCATCTGGATGTACGGCGATGGCATTCATGCTAACTCCCAACTGCTGTTGCGGTTGCGGTTGTTGAGGTTGTAACGCCCCACAGCTCCTTCCCTTAAGAGCGGTGGTCGCGGTTGGTACGGCACCCCCAAGTCCACCTCCATCTCCCCCCGCAACCTCAGCAGCCGGGAGGGCAGCAGGGTGGGGGGAGGTGTCGTGAGCAGCTGAGGGCCCGGATGCAGCTGGTAGAGGTGGTTGTGGTGGTTGTGGTGGTTGTGTCGCCGGGGGAAATCGGGGGCTGCGGGGGGTTTGAAGGTGAGAAAAGTGGGGGGGGGGGCTAGGTCCAGGTGAGGTCAAGGATGTACGGCGATAAAACGTGAATAGGTATACAGTACGACATACCCTCCATTCCAACCCCCTCCCGGGTCCCCTTTCATCATCAGGTGTGGAGTGCTTACAATGGCCGCATGGCCGCAAACCCTCCTCTCACTCCCCCTCCCCCTCCCCTTCCCCTCCCCCTCCCCAGCGCTCCCGCGTCCCCCCTCCCGGGTCCCCCCCTCCTATCTCCAACATCACACCACACGGTGGCACGAGGTGGCACACATCCGATTCCATTCAACATATCTAAATTCCGCATCATCCCCCACCCCCCGGACCCACCTCAAGCTGTATCCATACGCCAGCAGCTCAGCCAGGTCACCCACCGCCACCTCACCCAAACGGGGACGCAGACGAGCTAGCCGGTCACGAATACGACACAACCTGCATGCATGTATGTATGTATGTACGGGGGATTGTAGGCGTGTGCGTGGGTGAGGTAGGGTATGTGTGTGTGCGGGGTGGGGGGGAAGAGGAAGGGGGGTGCGGGCTGGGGGAGAAAGGCCGCTAGGAATCTAGAGGGGTCAGTGGTAGTGATGACGTCATCATAGCAACTGAACCGTACAACTAACTGGTGGATCATACTTAACAGTGACAACGACAACATCAACTGCCCAAACCTCCCCCTCTCCCCTCTCCCCCTCCACTCCAACAGTGCTAGTGGTGATGGTGGTGGTGATGGTGGTGGTGGTGGTGATGGTGGTCCCACCTGGCTGGTCAAACACGTGTCAACAAACCTCCCTCCCCTTCTCCCCCTCCTCCTCCCCCTCCTGACCTCCCCCTCCTGACCTCCCCACTGACTCACTCGTTCGACAGCACCAACTGCTGCTGTTGCTGCTGCTGTAGCGGCGGACCGCCCCCTCCCCCTCCCCCGGGGCCCTCAAGCCCGCCCTCAACCCCACCCGGGGCATGGTATGACCGGGTGATGGGGGCGGGGGAGGTGCGGGCGGTGGGTGGTTGGGGAGGGGGGATATTGCTGCTGTTGCTGCTACTGCGGGGAGTGGTGGCGGCTGTGGGGGTGGTGTTTGCAAAACTCGTACTGCTGTGGTGGTGGGTATTCTCCCCTTGCCCGCCGTACTGCTGCTGCTGGGGGTTTTGGTTGTACGTTTCTGTCGAGGGAGGTGTCGCGTGCGCGTCTGTGTTTGCTGTTGCTGTTGTTGTTGCTGTCGGTTGTCGGTTGGGGAAGTGCAGTCCCAGCAGTAGGGAGTAGTCCATAACCCCCCAACCGCTCAAGAGGCCGCAGTCCGACCGCAGCTGGGCGAAAAGACGCTCCCGCCACCCGCCCTCGAGCCTGGGGGGGGAGGGGGAGGGGGGTTAAGAGGGGGTTAAATGTGTATCTAGCTGTTACTGCTACTGCTATTGCTGCTACTGCTGCTGTTACTGCTATTGATACTGCTGTTGCTGCTACGCCTGCTACTGCTGCTACTCATAGTGCTGCTATTCTACTGCTGCTGTTGCCATGGCTACTGCTGCTGCCGCTACTGCTGCTGTTATTGCCACTCTAAAGTTATTGCTACTTCTACTACTGCTATAGCTACTTCTGCTATTGCTATAGCTACTTCTGCTATTGCTATAGCTACTTCTGCTATTGCTATTGCTATTGCTATTGCTATAGCTACTTCTGCTATTGCTATTGCTATTGCTATTGCTACTGCTACTGCTTCTGCTACTGCTACTGCTATTGCTCCTGTGCCGCTACTGCTACTGCTACTGCTACTGCTGCCATGAGCATGTTACCCCCGGGCCCCCGAAGCAAAGAGCGCTTGCTCTCTCACCACCACCACCACCACCCCCAATCCAAGGACGCAACCTATGGGTGTGTGTGCGGGCGGGGGTGTTTCCGGAGCCCGTGCTGTAGAGGTCGACTTTGCAACAACTCCGACAAAACCCAACCGCCGCAACCAACTAATCGCAAACCAACCTCTCCCCCCACAACCTGAGTTTGAGATCCAGATCCAGATCCTTAAAAATTATGGAGGGGTCGTCCGTTTGTGTACGACCTGCCGTACGACCCAACGTGGATCCCTTTAGGTCGTACTTGCGATGTAGATGCAAAGGTGTTCGGAAGATGTTGGACATGACCACGAAGCGATACTGTGGGGGGTAGGGGTGGTAAGGGGGGTTGGCGAATTAAAGGGCGGAAAGTACATCCCCCTCTACCCAACCGCCATATCTGCTACAGCCAACCCCCCACCCCACTCCACCCCGACCGCCACTATCTCCATCCAACCGCCTTTACACGCCCCCACCTCCACCTCCGCCTCCACCTCCACTTCCGCCTTCAAAAAGGAATGTTCGCTTCCAGCTGACTGACTACCCGCAACCCGCAACCCCCTCCCCCCCCCCCGCCCCTTCGCACCTTCCTGCCGCCCGGTGTGGTGACCGCATGCAGCCCGAGGAAGCGGCTCAGGAGCGAATGCGGGTGGCGGTCTAGGTGGCGGTGGTAGGCGGGGAGCAGGGCCACCAGCAAACTCATTTCGGGGCGGGACAGCGTCTTCAGGAAGAACCTCTCGTCCTGTGGGAGTCGGTTGGGAGTCGGTTGGGGGGTTTGGATGGGGGTTTGGATGGGGGTTTGGATGGGGGGTTGAACGGGCATTACCACCGCCACCACCCTCATCATCATTAAAATCGTCGGTAGCAGGAGGTATAGACGATGGAGG
>NW_003307657.1:163911-164750 GCF_000143455.1 Volvox carteri f. nagariensis | reverse complement strand
CCACACAACCCCCCTCCCCCCCCCTCACACACACCCAGACGCGCACNTGCGACAGGAAGAACACTGAGCCGCTCTTCCCCGGACTGGGCATGTGGCGGAGGGAGTGGTCGGAGCAGAGCGACAGCATGTAACCGGAGGCGTCAATGCCGAATGACTCACGAAGCCTGGGGGGGAGTGGGGGGGAGTGACTGGGGGGGTTAGTGGGGGCCGACAGGCCGCGTGGTGGACTTAAAACACACACACACACACATACACACATTCCCGTACATACCTCCTGAACGTCATGGGCGCATAATCACTCCAGGTGAAGTCCTCTCCGGGGTGTACGGGAGTCATCTCACTGCCACCCCGGGGGAACTCCTGCTGCACCTGCATGTATGTATGTATGTGTATGTATGTATGTGTATGTATGTATGTGTATTAGGGGGGCAGGCGGAAGGGGGTCGAAGGGGGGAGGTGGGCCCAGGGTTGAGGAAGGAGGTTTTAGGGCTTTCGGGGTTTCAGGTGACACGGCGAGACTCAGGTTAACGACGCAGCCGGGACGTAGTGTCGGGGTGGTTGGGCAGTTGGCACGGGCGGTTGGTAGTTAGTTGAATTCACTACACCAAGCCGCAAACCGCGCCAGCTGGCCTAGTTGATGTGATCAGCCCAAACAACGAACTGCATCCTGGTGCCGGTTAGGCGGGTAGTTGGACAGTTGGGCAGTTGAAGACAGTGCCGCCACACCCAGGGGGGGAGTGAGGGGGAACGAAATGAAGAAAGTCACATTCGCCCGTTGTGCCCTCCCCTTTCCGAAGTCTCCGCCCTTCTTTTCCCCCCTTCTATTCCTCCCTCCTTCG
>NW_003307657.1:162908-163861 GCF_000143455.1 Volvox carteri f. nagariensis | reverse complement strand
TATACGAACGGTAAAACGGAGTAAAGGATATGCAGACGTAGGGAGCGCAGGCTTAGATTTTATGAATTCAACTATGAGTATATTAACTACAACAGATAATATAACGTGGAACAAAGTTCGTTGGCATGATGTCAAACGACGAGTTCTAAGAATGCAACATAGAATCTTTAAGGCAAAACGGAATGGTAAACAAAAGACCGTGACAGGCCTACAGATCAGACTTATAAACAGTTTAGATGCGAAACTGTTATCGGTACTACAAGTTACAGCTTTGAACAAAGGTCGTAAAACACCAGGTGTTGATAAACAGATCGTAATAGCTGGGCCAGACAAGCTTAGAATGGCAAAGGAACTCAGATTAGATGGAACGGCTAAACCCATCCGACGCGTTTGGCTCCCAAAACCAGGAAAAGATGAGAAACGTCCATTAGGAATCCCAACAATCGAAGACAGAGCCAAACAAAACCTGGCCAAACTAGCTTTGGAACCAGAATGGGAAGCTATTTTCGAACCAAATTCATACGGATTTAGACCAGGCAGAAGTTGCCACGACGCAATAGAAGCAATCTTCCTAAATCTTCGTCACAAGAAAACAAAATTCATATATGACGCAGACATTAGAAAATGCTTTGACCGCATTGACCATGGTGCTCTCATCGCCAAGCTTAATACTTTCCCACAAATGGAAAGACAAATATATGCATGGTTAAAAGCTGGAATCATGGAAGGTTACGCAAACGCACCGAAAAGTTATGAACCCGAATCAAATTTGGGGACACCTCAAGGTGGTATCATATCTCCACTTCTAGCANACATTGCATTACATGGCCTAGAAAATCATCTAAAAGAATTTTGTGCAACAAAAGTAAGTAATGAGATCTTCCAAACTAGGAACAGGTCACAAGAATCAAAAAGAAAAGCATGTGGCGTAATTCGATACGCTGATGACTTCG
>NW_003307657.1:126834-162858 GCF_000143455.1 Volvox carteri f. nagariensis | reverse complement strand
AGCAACACACACTTCCCCCGGCCCCACCCCCACCCCCCAGGCCGAGATCCAGGCGCAAGAGATCCGGTGACGAAGATGCTCGGCCACTGCGACCTGTACGACTGCTGCTGGCGGCGCTACTGCCGCTGCCGCCGCTAGGGGTCACGGCGCCGTCAGTGGCGGCGTGTGTGTTTACCTGCCCCCCTTCCTTCCCCCCCCGGGTGGACCACCCTCCTCCTCCACCCTCTCCCCAGCCTCCCGGCCTCAGCAGCCTGAGCAGCCGGCCGCGGGGGCTGAGGGGGCTTAGGGGACTGCGGCCGTCCCGTGCCCGCGTGTGTGTGTATGGGGGGGAAGGGGAAGGGGAAAGAGAAAAGGCAGGAGGGGGGGTATGTCAGGAACGATGGTGACGACCATTCCTCTACCACAGCTCTAATCCAGGAACACACACGCACACACACACATCCGCCCGTACAACTAGCAATTCCCTCCCCCTCCCAGTCCAACCTGTTCGACCCTTTAAGGCCCCTCAGGCCGCCAAGACCAGCCGCCGTCGCCGCCGCCGCCCCGCCGACACTGCCACCGCCGCCGCCACCACTCCCACCACCACTTCCGCGAAGCAGCTGCAGCAGCTGCAGCGGCCCCGCGGCCGCCACCACCCTGCTGCCGCTGCTGCTGCCCAACGCCCCGAAGGACAGAACAGGGCGGCCAGAGCCGGGGGGCAGCAGAGTATCCAGATCATCAGCACTTAATGCACTTTCGCGAAGTAATCGGCCCTTGTCGTACACCCGTACGAAAACCAGCTTGCTGCTGCTGCTAGTAAAGCTGCTGCTGCCACCGCCGACTGCGGTGCTGCCCGCATGAGCACTAGCACTCACAGCAGTAGCAGCGGCAGCAGCAGCGTGTACGGCAGCTGTAGCAGGCCTTCCTACCCCTCCCTCCCCGGCCGGATGCCTCCGCCGGCTCCCGCCCCCCTCTGAAGACGGTGTAGGGACGGTTGAGAGGGGGTAGGAGGTGGCGGCGGGTGGTTGTTGCGGTGGCTGCGGTGGTTGAGGTTGTTGGGGTGGTTGGGATGTGCTCCATTCTCCCATAGACATCTGCCAGCCCCCTGTGCACGTGAGGCCGTTGGGTGGTTGGTGGGTTTGTTGAGCAGTTGAGCGAGCAAATGCGCTCCCGCTACTGCCGCCACTACTGCCAACCAGCCCCAGGTTGCCCCAGATGCCATTGCCTCCGGTAACAACAGACGCCTCTGCTACAGCCGCCGCCGCCGCCACCGCCGGTGGAGGTCTTACCCGCGATGACACTGCAGTTGCTGCTACTGCCACTGTCACTGTTGGTTGGTGAGTCGTGTGGGAGGTCGTGGGGAGGTCGAGCGAGGGATCCACGTCGATTGTTGCTACTGCTGCTGGTGGCGGTAGTTGTGGCAGTTGGTGGTGGTTGGGTGGGTTGGTACTACCGCCGCTTGGGCTGGGTCGGAAGATTCCCACTCCATGTTTGCGACCGCGGCGCCAGCGGCCGTCGTACAACGACCCGTCAACCGACGTGAACAGTCCCAAGCCGTCCATGCGACCATCCTGACTCCATCCAGGGAAGGGAGGGGGGGAAGTGGGTGGTGGGGGGAGAAGAGGGAGGGGAAATGGAGGGAGGTGGAAGGGAGGGAAGGAAGGGGGCGGGAGGAAAGGGCCTTACGAGGAGAAGAACGCCAGGATGTGTCCAAACGTTAGCAGCGTTCAATCCTTACCCCTTCCACTCGCATACATACATACACCCCCACACCCCCACACCAATACACACCCATACACACCTTCCACTCGCCGTCGTACCGCTCCCCACTCCGCCACACTAAGGTGCCCCGTCCGTTCATCCGCCCGCCCCGCCACTCGCCGTCGTACTCATTTCCGTCCGCGTACACGTACCGACCGGGGCCGCATGGGAGGCCCTCCCGCCACAACCTGGGGTTGGGGGGGCCAGGTGGTGGTGCAGGGGACCGTGCGTGTATGTGTATGTATACGTGTGCATCGTACGTCTTAAAACCTTACTGTGCAGAAGTGAGGGTCCATGAAACGACTCAGAAGCCTTAGACCCGTCAGTCTGTCTGTAAGTCTGTCTGTCAGTCAGTCAGGAACGCACCCTAAACCCACCAATGCATCCAGATGTCCCCCTCCGTCCCCCCCCTGCCACATATTTAGCGGCGGGTCATCCCCACCTAGCCACCCAGCCACCTAGCCACATCTGGACCACCTCCGCCCGTCACAGTGCCCTCCCTGCCCCAAACCCCACCTGGCAACGACCAAGCCCCCTTTCCCGGCTCACCCTTCGTACACGTCCCCACTGCCGTACACCTGTCTCCCCAGTCCCTGCTTCACCCCCCCCACCCATGTGCCCTGGTAGCGGCTCAGCCCGTCCGCCGACTGCCAGGTAGCCAGACCGAACATCAAGCCGTCTCGCCACTCGCCTATATATGTATGGGGGTGTGTTGGGTGGGGGGGTATGTATGTATGTATGTAAGTAATTCAATAAACTGCGGCGCGAGAAATACATGTACGAGAAAGTTAGTAGTTGTAGTCCGGTTGCAGTCCAGTTGCAGTGCGGTGTGGAGTAGTCGAAAGGAAATAGCTGATGAACACTTTGACGATGTTGACGAGGGGGACAGGGGGGAAGACAGACGCCAGAGCGAGCAAGCAGGAGTAGCTGCTGCTGCTGTAGTGGTGGCAATTGCGACTATTGGGAGGTGGGCAGCTGGAGTGTACGTACGTATGTATGTGTTGACAGGTTTGACCCCAGAGGGTGCTGAGATGTAAAACTCAAGATTGGGGGTTGGAGGGGGATTGGAAACTCGGTGCAGTACACGCGACGTGTCTGTCCTCCACAAACCCCCCCTTGCTTTCTCCTCCCCATTACCCGACCTCCCACCGATCCATACATACACACGTACATATACACACACACAGAGAGAGAGACGCACCCTGGTAGGTGGCACCGCCTGGCCATGTGTATTTGCCTATGCCGTGCCGTACACCTTCCTGCACAGCACGAGCATCGCGACGGTGGCGAGAGTGAAGTGAGGTGAGGTGAGGTGGTTGGGGTGGGGGGGTTTCAAACACGTGCCAGGCAAGGGAGAGCCAGCAGCGGGCTGCCGAATGGAGTACATGTTGTATTAGCGGTCAGGCTGTTTGTCTGTTTGTCTGTTTGTGTTAATCCACACATGGAGCTTTGTTGAGACAGACGGAGTTTGTTGTCGTATGCGAGTCCGGTGTTACCAAATGCATTGTGTGTGTATATTTAGGTGTGCGCATACGTGTGCTTTATTCAGTTTGCAGTGTATATGAGGGCGGGTGAGAAAGTGGAGTAAGGGAGGGAGGGTTTGCCAGTGGGGCCGCGCGGGGCGGTCACAGCGGCAGTGCAGCACCATACTACCCCCTCCCCGGGGGCAGGGGGGAGGGGGGAGAGGTAAATGTACGATTCAAGCCGCTATGCTGCGTGACAAACATACAGGTAAATGAGGCGGGCGGTCCCTAAACTACCCGCCTTCAAGCCACCCCCCCCCCCTGGAGGAGGTTCCACTCCCCGGTAGGCCCGCCTGTCTGGTGGTGGTTAGCGCGCTACTCACCTTCCAACTACCCTTGTACGTACTGCCATCCAGCCAGATGTACTTGCCCTCGCCATCGGGCTGGTGGGGTTTGGGGCGGTGCGGTGGGCGAGGCGGGTTGGGAAGAGGGGTGAGGAGGACTGAAGGGCTCATGGAAGCGGTCAAAGTCACCACAGAGGGGTGCGGGTGGGAGGGAGGGACCCAGCGGCCTTGGGGCCGGACAGGTAAGGATCGGAAGGGGGGAGCGAGGCTGAGCAGCAGTACACCGCTAAATAGTTATGTATGTTATGTATGTTTCAATTGTGCGCTCGCGCTCTCCCCCTGATTTGCTTCCTTCACCCCGTAAGGAAGGAAACGAACAACCATGTCCGTCGCCCCGACCGCCCGTCGGACGCAATCGGGCTTTTAAACTTACGAAGCCGGACTGTGAAAAGGTTCCGGTGTAAATATCTCCATTCGCGAATTGCTTGGTCCGAGGTACATAATCGTCCTCAGCCATGCTGGAACTTTGGCAAGCTGGACTGCGGTTACATTATTGTTTTTACATGTAGCGCGCTTAAATCAGACTTTATTGAGCTGCAGACACTCCAAAAATTTAACCGCGATACATTAGGAGGGCCGGGAACGAATGATGCTATGGAGTGCATCCTTAGGGACCAGTCACATGCATGGTGATAGTTACACCTCGCGTACGATAACATGCGTTGTTCCAAAGCGCAAACGAAACTCTCTGGGACGAGTCGGTTCAGGTCGAGAAACCTGGGCCTTACCATGCTGCCGTCCTTCCTACCTTAATTCGTAAGGTTACTAACACAAATATTACGCACGCTAATACTAGATATATTACAATAATTTTAAATGATTCATTTTTGCTTGGTAGGCCAAATTCCTTTCAGTGTGACACTTGCAACTTCCATGTTGTAAGTCAATGGTGAAGGGGCCATAGTTTCCATGAACATTATCAACTCATAAGTTTAAACTTAAAGAGATTTACCATTACCATTTGTGGCTGCTGCTTGTGGAACGGCCATCCGTTCCGGTGATACACGGCATGGCTGTGCACGCGTATGCACTAATCATATATAAATCGGTATTAAGCGATGCTGGCAAGGGAGTACATAGCGCAAAGCGGTTAACCTCGTCATGCAGTCAGCCCTTGTTAGCCAGTTCACATGCTACGTTACGTTAAGACTTTTTGGGAAAAGTGGTCGGTTCGGACATGGTAACGGTACGTTACCGGTAAAGTGGACGAAAAGTCTAAAGTGACCGAGGGGGGGGGTGAATTTCGTCAAACGCTGACCCCTCGTACCGTTACCTGAATTGCATCGCCAATTTCGCGAGTTATAACAAATGGCCAAGCACAATCGCTTATAAAGACCACATATTTGACAAATTGTGCGCGCTTTGCACTCCGACCGAATTTCTAGTCACACCGCTGCAGTTTATTTTGGAAAATGAACAAGGACAACGCCACTCGTGTTGCTCGACCGCTCATGACCGCTTACATAGCCAATATGTAACCCATTGTAGTATCAGGGCTGAAGCCACCCGCGAAACGGCAAGTCGGCCGCACTTCCGGCGGCATGGGCCGCGCCGCGCCGGCCCACACGCTCAAACTCTGCCACTGAGCATCGAACATGTCTTCAAGGTTATCAAAAATTTCATCCATCGCGACCGCTAGGGCAAACGCCATCGCGGCTCGCGCGGGATGCAGTGCCATTGCACTAGGCAGGGCTGCCAATAACCCTTCAATTATATATTGCGATTCTAAGGGGATGTGCTGAAGTTTTGGCCATTGAAAGACATAAAATGGAGATGGTTTACACAGCTCGCGCCAACGAACACAACGTCGTCGTAATGTCCCATGTGAACTGGGTGACTTTCTCAGGCCCACTTTTCCCAAAAAGTTTTCGCAACGTAACGTAGCATGTGAATCCAGTATAAGCAGCCCCACGTTGAGGTGACGTTTTGCCAGCCAAAGCCCAAGCTAATCCTAGCTAAGCCCGTCACCAGGCCGCGGTATTCCAGCTTCGTTCAACAACACCCCCCGGGGGGGGAGTTTATCGCCTCAGGCGCCATCATCGACCTGCGTGCCCCCCGTGGTGGCGGCTGCAGGTCCACACAGCTCTACTCCAGCTCTACACAACAGGCAGCTAACTAACTAACTAACTAACTAGCGAGCGAGCAAGGTCTAGCTAGCTATACATGCCTGCCGCCTGCCTGCCTGCCTACTGCGGCTGTCCTACCGAATATACGAAATGTGTGAATGTATGTATGCGTCTTTAGTTACACCGGGACAATAATCACTTATGCCCATTCCCATGCACTGCATTATAGGATGAATCCTTAAGGTTATTGTGTGATGTAATAATAGGCGTGGCAGTAATGTTAGGAACTTATCGTCTTTTAGCTGCTTATGCTTCTCATGTGCTGCTCATCCCGCATATGGTTTTCATTGAGTCATTAGACTAGCCTGTAAGTCTCTGAACGCCTCTGACCACAAGATTGAGCTATAGGGCAAACGCCGTCTGGGATTCAAACCCTCCCTAATGCTCGAAAGAGCACCAAGAAGGGAACACGGCTCGAGGGTTTCCTACAACAGCAAACGAACCCGAACGAAAGCCTCCAAAAACGAGATGCAGGAAACCAGCCAGCGAAGAGGGACAACGTACCAGAACACCGTGAAGGCCAGAGGGGGACAAACAGGCGAGACCACGAACGGAAAGACTGCCACGACATACAGCTTAAGGTCCTCCAAGAATAGAACCGCAGGGGGAAGGAAGGTAGCCCGCGCGGGGCCTCACCCTCACCGCCACCACAAGACACGAACAGGTAGCCTACACTTGAACCCACTCACCCTGCCCCGCACGGCAAAGCTCCCGCCCCGTCGATGTTAGGGGCATTGTCAGATCGAATACATACATACATATATACAATCGAAATTATCAGTCAAGTGGGCAACAGGTTAACTGCACTCTAGCCATACGTGCATCGATCGATGAATCCTTCTCGCTCAACCAGCGACATAACAAATTCGCGTTTCGGGTCGTCCTCGCCCCGGTCGTACCCCTATGGGCTACATGTGTGCGTGGTTGACAAGTAAGGTCCGTGCCCTAGGGCCCAGTCCCGCAACTCGTTCGGAAGCCTGAAAACGACATAAACCCATCGATGCAAATACAGAGCGCGACTACGTGTACAGGTGAATGTTGGCAGCAACCACAGTCCGGAATGGCTTCTATGCTGATACGATCCTTGCGGGTACATGAGCAAATTGCTGACGGCGGCTGACTGCTCTTTTCGTATGGGGGCAGATATGAAGCAGGCATTACCTCTGATATGAAGCTGATGTTATCTCAAAGAGCAACTGTAGTTCTTGATATAGGAACAGTTGCATGGAATACAGATACATGACATATGCAGTCCCGACCACTGGACAATGGTTACGAATACAGCTATAAGATAGATGCCGCCAGCGTGAGTGTTTGTTTGTTTGTTTGTTTGTTCGAATAGCAGCTAGGATCTATTACATAGGACCACACGGGAAAAAACAGCGACGAGTTGTTTGAGCTAGAAGTCGGCAAGAGACAGAGCCCGATGGGCGAGTTCCATTTGGAGAGGACTGAACCAAGCAGTACGTCCACCATGGACACTTGGTATTGGAGTGCTTACTACTTACAAGGGTAATCTCTCCTCCACGGCTTGATGGAGTTGTTTGTAACAACGTACAAGGTCGTACGCGATAGTTCTTTGTCTCCAGCAACTCAAAATCTAACAAACTTCTTGGCTTGCCTTTGAATGTAAAGGTGCAGTGCCGAATGAAAATAGCTCTTTGGAAGGCCTGCTATTGCGCGATGCATAGAATTAGCGGATTGGACAAGCTCACATGAAACACTTGCGATAAACAAACCATGCCAAAGAATATTTTTATTTATCCATGCGATAGCTACATTGGGAGGTCTGTCGCGAATGCATTCTCGGTGAGTCAGTCAGCACCAAGCCCTTACAACGTCCTTGCGTTACGTTCGTTTCCAAGCAATTTATTCTAAAAAAACACCAACGTCACTGCTGTACCTCCAACCATCGTCATGGAACGAACACACAGGCCGCGGGTCATGCGGTATCGGGCCTTGCTATCCAAGGCACCAAAGTACCTCCCTCCGTCAAAACTATCGTTCGAGTAAGTACTCTTTGTTCGCAAATAAACCTCCTGGTCTTTGCACCCTTCCTGTACGGCAAGGACCTGTGCTGGGCACCTGCCGAGATAAACCTTTCCTTTAACTGCATGCTCGCATGACGAAACGGCATTGCTTCTTGGCCTTGGACATGCTGTAGGCGAACGACAGCGATGCCGCGACGGCCCAGAAGCAGCTGCTGCTGACCGCTGATGTGGTGATATACGACCTGCTGGGCAACGAGCGCGCTACTCGGGACGCCGTAGTGCAGCTCGCCCAGCAGCCGGTATGTATCCCCCCTCACCACCACCACCACCACCACCACCACCACCACCACCACCAAGGCCCTCA
This sequence comes from Volvox carteri f. nagariensis, assembly GCF_000143455.1. Taxonomy (NCBI): domain Eukaryota; kingdom Viridiplantae; phylum Chlorophyta; class Chlorophyceae; order Chlamydomonadales; family Volvocaceae; genus Volvox; species Volvox carteri. The sequence continues at coordinate 154,770 of NW_003307657.1, read as the reverse complement.
TGCGGCCGCCTTTGACTAAAAGGGGGTAGTGGAGCGGGGTTTGGGTACTTGAGGGTACAACTGTCGTAATGGCCCTGACACGATCGGACTCCTCCTCGCACACATCACGGCAGCGTACGGCAATACCCAAACCACCGTAAGACACCTGCACCAGCAGCAGCAGCAACAGCAACAGCAGCAACAGCAGTAGCAGTAGCAGCAGCAACAGCAGTCTTGTATAATCATCATGCTGTGACATCATCATTCAATTACCCGTTTCCCTCCTCGTATGCTCCCCCGCTCTTCGCTACGTAGTACGGCGGTCGCGAGGTGCTGTTCGTGGCGGTGTCCTCCCCCCTGGTGTGGGCCGCCACCCGCCCCAGCCCCACATCGCTGTTCACTGCGGGGGCGGGGGCGGCGGCCTCACCGCCATCCGGCTCCTCGTCCGCCTCCTCAGCAGCTGCAGGGGGAGGAGGGGCGGTAGCGGGGGCCAGCGGCGAATGGGGAGGAGGAGGGGAGGGCGATGATGATGATGAGGGCGAAGAGGGAGTGCGGGGTGAAGCGGAGGCGCCCTGGGCGGGGGCGGGGCGGGGGGGCCCCGCAGCACAGGGCACCGGCACTGGCTCGGTAGACAGCGAGGACTCGGAGCTGGGGGCCGGCCGGTCGGGTTTGGCGGGGGACGACGGGTTATGGGGTCCTCCTCCCGCCCGGGGGGGGGGCGCCCACCGCACCATCAGCTCCCCGGCAGTGGCCCCCACCTTCAGGGCGCCGGATGATGTCCCGCGCAGGTAGGGGAAAAGGGGGGAGAGGGGTCCGGGGGGGGGCAGAAGGGAGGGAGGGGTCTTGGGTTGGGAGGGAAGGGAAGGGGAGGTGTGCATGTGTATGTGTGTGTGTTGGGAAGGGGAAAGGGAAGAGGAGGGATTTCTGTCTTCCCGGGTGCCGCGGCCGCCCCCACAACTGGACTGGTGCCGGGGGATGTGAGGGGGGGGGCTAGGGAGGGGGTGATAGGGGTGCGGAGGAGGACCTGGGGATGGTGGCATGTACGACCTGGACGTCGTACATCAACATCCTTTCCCCGCTGCCGTACGTGTGTTTTCCACGTGTCCCGGTCCCCCGCGCCAACCGCTACCCCCAGGCTCCCCGCAGCCCCCGCCCGGGCCGCCCTGGCCGTGGAGCAGCTCGTGATGAGGGCGGGGCGGAGGGGCAAATTGCGTACGGCAGTCGTGTGTCCGGGCCTTCTGTACGGCGAGGGCGAGGACGACCTGACCTTTTGCAACGCGTACAAGGTTGGCCCCTGGGGGGGGATACCTTGGGGCTGTTGGGCAGTGGGAGGTGACGCTGTCCATCATGTTGCCCCTGTGGGGCTATGTAACACAGCACATCCGAATTGCGTCCCCCCGTGCGTGCGCGTGTGCGTGTGCGTGTGTTTTCCCCGGGCCCCCGTCGTAGCCCTGTAGGGAACTTCCCTTCCCCGCCAGGAATACCGGGGTGGGCCGTGAGTTGTCTGCAACGAAACACACACACACACCGACACGAGCATACACGCACCTCCTCCTTCCAACACCGCCCGCCACCGGCTGCCGCTCTTAACCCCCCTCCTCTCCCCCTCATTCTCCTCAGGCCGCCTGGGCCTTACAAAGCTGGTCCACTCGCGGATTCGCCGCCGCCGCCGGAGTGGCTGCAGCCGCAGTGGCGGATGCTACTGCCGGCTGGGGGGCCGCTGGCGGCCCACCCCGTCTGCTCGTGTACGGGCGGGGTACGAATGTACTGCCCACACTACACGTTGCAGACCTGGCAGCTTACCTTGTCGTACTGGCGGGTGCGGGACAGCCGCCGGGGGGGGCTACGGGTGGCGGTGGCGGTGGTGTGCTGGGTCAGCCGCCGCACCCCTCCCTGAGCTCGCGGGGCTCTTCGTGGGGGGCCCCACACGGCCCGGCTGCAGCTGCCGGGGGCGCAGTAGCGGGCGGCAGTAGCGGTATCCTGACTAATGCGGCAATCAGCGGCCCCATCAGCTCCCTGACGGGAACAACAACAACTACCACTACTACAACAACAGCAGCAGCAGCAGCAGCAGGGGGAGGCGGCGGTGGCATGGGCGGTTTCGGCGGGCTGCTTGGCGGCCTGGGCGGTAGTGGCAGTAGCAGCAGTGGCAGTAGCAGTGGCAGTTATTTGTTGGTTACTGACGGCAGTCGGTGCACTCAGTCTGAGCTGGTGGCGGCTATAGCCCGGGCGCTGGGGGTGGGGCCGGAGGAGGAGGGGGCCATACGGTGAGTGAAGGGCCGGGGGGGGAGGAGAGAGGAGGGCGGGGAAGGGGTGTGTGTATGGGGGGGGCGGACTTTAGGAGCTGGGAGATGGGGGGGAGGGAAGGGAGGAGGAGGGGAGAATGTGAAGATCGCCATCGGGTGGGCCTTTGGGGTTGGGGGGGGGGTATTTCTTAAGGTCCCCGGAACCCCCTCTACATAGAGGAGGTGATTGAGCACGGGGTTGGGAAGCAGCAGCCGCCGCTGGGGGGGGGAGAGGGGGTCGAGGGATGGTGGTGGTGGTGGTGGGGTTACAGCCCAGTAATGTTCCTCAGCGGCTGTGGCCTTCTTACCCCGGAGGAATGATACTTTCCCTCCCCCTCTCTCCCCCTCTTCCCTTCTCTCCCAGCAGTCACCTTGGCCCCTTTCTTTCCCCTCTACCTTGACCCCCCCTCCCCCTCCCCCTCCCCTCCCCCCCCCCTTTGCAGCCACGTCCCGGAGTCCGAGCTGCACCTGCACCCCCCCCACCTCCGCTGCCGCATGCTACTGGACCTCAGCCTAGCCACCACTCCACCACCACTCCCACCACCCCCCGCAGCAGCAGCAGCAGCAGCAGCAGCAGCAGCAGCAGCAGCACCGTCCCCCAGCTTCACGCTCTCCCGCCCAGGCGGCCTACTCGCGCACCTGCCCGGAGTGGTGGCGGAGTTCCTCGCGGCCCGCAGCCTCACACCCCTCAGGCTGCTGGTCACGGGACCGCCCCTCAGCGGCAAAACACACCTCGCCCGCCGCCTCGCACACCGTTACGGCCTGTCGTACATCAACGTGCCGTTGCTGCTCGCCGCGGTGGCGGACCCCGCCGTCGCCACGGCTGCGGGCCTCACCCCCGTCACCGACCCGGCCCTGCTCCGTTCCGCCCAGGCGGAGGTGGCTATGGGGCCGAGCGGCACCCCCAACCCCAAGCAGCTGGAGAAGGAGAAGGACCGCGACAAGGACCGCGAGGGGGCGCCCCCCCTGGGCTGGCTGCCCACGGGGGGCAGGGTGTCGGCCCGCACCCTGGGCTCGCTGCTGGCGGCGGTGCTGGCGGACCCGCGGTGTCCGGCCCGGTGCCGCGGGTTCGTGCTGGACGGCTTCCCCCGCAGCGCCGCGCAGGCCCGAGCGGCCTTCTACAGCGTGCAAGTCGATGAGGCGGCGGTGGCGGCACTCGCCCTGGAGCAGTCGCATGCGAGTGTTAGGGGGGTGGGGACGGGGAGGGGAGAGCAGATGGGAGCGGGGGGTTTTGGTAATCGCGATATCTTGGCTCTTACGAGTCGACACGTTGTGTCGTGTCGCTTGTTGAATTACCGCTATTGGGTAGCTGTCAATGAGCACCACCATCATCATCATCTTACTCCCCACCCCACCCCACCCCTAGGGCCCCCTCCCCCCCAACACCGCCACTTACCCCACCCCACCCCCGGCGGCTCCCCCTTCAGGCCAAGTTGACGCCGGGCAGCAAGAGCCACCGGGAGAGGGAGCGTCACGGCACTCTGGCCGCCAGCCCCAGCAACCCCGCCCTGGCCGCCCAGGGGGCGCTGGCGGCCCTCAGCGCCCCGCTGGGGGGCGGGTATGCGGACCTGTTCGACCTGCCCCCCGCCACCAAGCTGGTCCCCAACCCTCTGACGGCCCCCACACACGTCATCGAGCTGGAGGCCGGGGAGGAGGAGCTCCGGAACCGCCTGGGTGCCCTGATGACGTCAGCGGAGGAGGCGGTCAGCAAGATGGCCGGTGAGTGCGGGCGAGAGAGGGGTAGGGGTAGGGGTTAGCAGGGGGGGGATGTTGCGGTCTTCTGTCCCTAGCTAGCTGTCGCCCCCTTCCCCCTCCCCTTCCCCCCCTGGGTGCTCTACTGCCGCTGGGGGGTCCACATGTCGGGGGGGATGGGCTTTAGGGGTGAGGCGGGAGATGATCCCCCTCTCCGACTTCCTATTCCAAGTACCTCCGGGCGCCCGTGCAAAGAAAGGGATTTCGCGCAAAATCCCTTTCTTTCCCCTCACCTAACCTAACCTCACCTCACCTCACTTTCCAACTCCGTCAGCCCCATCCCCCCCTCCTCTCTCTCCCCCCCCCTTCCCCACCACCAGCCGAGACCGGCATGTTGACGGAGAAGGCTCCTCCTGGTGGGGGGGGTCCCCCGGGGGCAAAGAAGTCCGCTGCGGGGGCCCCCGGGGGCGCCAGCGGCCGCGCCACCACCGCGGGGGGCCTCATACCCCGGGAGCTAGCTCTGTCGGCCGCACTCGGGCACTACGGGGAGGCGGGGTTCAACCGGCGAGTGGGGGCGTATGCGGGCGGGCGGGCGGACGACGCGGCGGACCTGCGCTCGCGGGTGGCGGCGGCTCAGGCGGCCTGGGAGGCGGAGAGGACCCGGCTACAGGCGGAGAGGTCGCGGCTGGAGGCGGAGGCGAGTACGCTCAAGGCCAAGAGGCGGAGGGCGAGGTCAGCGGCGGCTGCTGCGGCGGCGGCGGCTGCTGGTGGTGTTGGTGGTGCAGAGGATACTGCGGAGGAGGACGATGTGGCGGCGGGTAATATCCCGGATGTGTCGACGGCGACGGCGACGGCGGGAGGGACTACCGGCGGTGAGGGGGGTCCGCCGGATCTTCCTCAGCACGGGGGCCTTATGGCGCTGAGTCTGGGTGCTGGCGGTGCTGTCTACTGCCGGCTGGCCAACCCCACCGCCCCGGAGGGCCCTATGGTGACGTTGCCTGTGCAGCCGCCGCCGCCGCCGGTGCTGATGGGGGGCGGGGCTGCGGCCGCCAGTTCAGGAGCTGCCGGGCCGACATCCATTGCGACCACCGTTGCCGCCGCAGCGGCGCAGGTGCTGTCAACCTCGACGGCTCCACCGCCGCCGCCACTGCCTGCCCCCCTGGAGCGTTCCGTGGAGGCGCTGTTGGGCCCGCCGCACAACCTGGCCGGCTTCCCGGAGCCGGGACCGACACCGCCGGCGGAGCCCCCGGCGGGGGCAGCGGGTACCGCCGCCGCCGCAGACATGTCTGCCGTACCGCCAGCAGCGGCAGTCGTACCCTCCGCGGTCCCACTGGTACCGGCTGTAGCGGTCGCAGCGCCAGCGATAGCGACATGGTCCCCCCTTGTGGGGGTCAAGTTCGCCGCCTCCGCCATCCCGCCGGCGTTTGCAGGCAGCAGCAGCAGCGCCAGCGCCAGCAGCAGCAGCAGCAGCCTCGTTGGCGAGTTGAGAGCAGAGCCGACCCCGCCGATGTCATCCGCGACCACCGCCGCCGCCGCTGCCGCTGCCGGAGCCGCCGATACGACCAAGCCCCAGCCGGCAAATCGCACTCCGCGACCCAACCCGGCTCCGCTGCACCCGGCAGTGGCGGCGGCCCTGGAGGGGCTGACGGCACCGGCGGAGGCAGTTGAGGCCGGGGGCGACGCATCATATGGCAACCGCTGGCGCGGCAGTCGCGGTACGGCAGTACGGCGCTACCTGTTGCGTCATGTGGTGCCGGTGGTGACGGCGGCGCTGGCGGAGGTGGCGCTGGCCAGGACGGGCGGCACCGGGGGCCCCGCCTCGCTCGTCCGTACGGGCAGCAGCAGCAGCTTCAGCAGCCCCCCTGGGTCCGCCGGGGGCTCCCGGACAGGGAGCATCGGGCCGGGCAGTACGGGGCCAGGTGCGGATGCGGCGGTGGCGGCGGCGGCAGTAGCAGTGGCGGCGGCAGCGGGCTCCTCCACCGCTGCTGGCCCGGCCATTAGCGGCAAGGAGGCGCTGCTGTACGTGGCGCGGGCGCTGGCCGCCGCGGCGGAGGAGGCAGAGGAGGCGTACGTGGATCCGTACTCAGATCCGTCGTACGCCATTCAGTTGGCCAAGATTGAAGCCAAGGCGGCTCGGGAGGCGGCGAGGGCGGCGGTGGCGGCAGCCAAGGCGGAAAGGTGCGCCAGGCGGCTGTGGGTCGAACCCCGGGGGAAAGGGGGGGGAAGCCCCCGGCTGTTTCGCTTGTTATGGAGATCTTACTAGAGCAGGAGGGGGAGGAGAAGGAGAAGGGGGTTCTAGAGGGGCTCTTTAACGCGGTCGGTGCACCACATTCCCCCCAGCCACATAGCGCCAACCCCTTTCCCCCCGGGCCCTGTGTTTGCCCTCCGTGTGTGCATGTGGATGTGCTTCTCTGCGGCCGTACACAGAGAAGCGGAGGCCCGGCAGCAGCAGCAACAACAGCAAATGGCGACCAAGGACGAGGAGGATCAGCAACACCAGCACCAGCAACAACGACAACGGCAGTAGCGGCAGTAGCAGTCCTGATGGCTGGTCGCCTGGCTGGCTGGCCGAGCAGCGGAGGCTGTGTAGCTGTGCAGCAGGCGACTTCCCACACCACTCCACCGAGTGCCTGCCTTTACGTCCAGCCATAGAAAGAGGCGATGTTTGGCATATGCATGGGGGGCTATAGGTCCTAGGTGTTCTGGCGACTTGTTGGTGGCGGTGTTCTGGATAGAGCATCTGGGTGGGGCAGCTGTTGACGTACCGTGGTGTGCCTGTGGACCATGGTGTCACCAAACGAACATAGCCGGTCGTATAAACGCGTTTAAAACGTAAACGAACAGATTTTCGTCAAAACGACCCCTAAACGACCCTCTAAACGACGATACGGAAACGTACGCTAATCGTTAATATCTTGATGGTTTTGATGTTTTTACACATAGCTCTATCATTTCCAGTGGTGTCCGAGGGCGTTAGGCAGCATCCATGTCGGGGGCTGGGCCCAGCAATCAGCATCCATTGGGACCGGAGTTCGAGTATGTGAAGGTCTTGGACGCAAGCAAAGCCAATAAGCACCTGGAGTGTACTATGTGCCATCATAAGTTCTTTGGGAGCGCAACTAGGATTCGGGGACACATCCTCGGCCTGTCGGAGCGAGGTGCCGGCAAGTGCAAGGGCGCCACTCGAGAAGCCATCGACCACATGAGGCGTCTGGACGATGAGAAGAAGGTCGAGGATGCGAAGAAGCGCACGTCTGAGCAGTTTAAAGTATAAGCTAGGTCAGGCGAGTTCAAAGTATAAGCTAGGTCAGGCGTTCACTTGTTTAGAACAACGAAGTGGTATTGATATATGAAGCTTTTATGCAAGTAGGAAAGGTGCTAAAGCCGCCCGCGATAGACTAAGTGAACACTCCATTAGGTCCATCTAGTACATTGCCTAGCGTTCTTCTACCTACGAAGAGATATTACGTATCCGTGGTAACAGCATGAAGCATAGTTGCAAACTGGCGTGCGTGTTTGAGGCGAGGCGAGCGGGTCAACAAGCATGTCCATGGTCAAAAGCTTAGCGCCGGTCATCCCAAACGAATGTAAGCAATCGTTTAGCGTTTCAGTACGGCATCGTTTAGCAGCCTCTCAACGAACGAGACACTCGTTTCGATTCGTTTCGTTTACGTTTTCGTTTTTCGTTTGGTGACACCATGCTGTGGACCGCCTCAACTGCCCGGGTGAAGGGCGTGTGTGACAGGGGCGGTCACACACACACACATACGCATATACACTTGCAATTGCTATTGCGGCACTGGGCGCACGACGGCGTAAGTGTTCGTTTCGCTGTAGGAAAGGATAAAAGGTTACTCCGCCGATGTGGCCGGACGGGTGCGAATAACCTGGACGATATAATAACACTCTACTAACAGCACTACATGCTCCAGCGACCGGCCGCCGGCGGGTGTGGACAGCAACCCCTTGGAACGGTACCACTGCTGTACAGTACTTCCTGGTCCTGGTGTGTGCGGTGGACGTCCTCCTCCCGTCACATGAGCCATGGCGGGCGCAACGCAACACAACGCGCCGAAACCGCGTCGGATTACAAAATCCTAAAACCCTACAAGTCAAAACACACACACCGGGGGAGGTACCTGACCTGACCTGCGACTGGGAGACCACCGCCGCGACATTGCACCGGTCGAATTGCACCAGGGAGGGGAGGAAGCAAAAAGTGAAGTCACCGGAAGGCACTTACAACGACAACAACAACTAAAAGTGAAAAACAAGCAACTCCCCCTCCACAACATGAACCGTTTCCTTGTACTCTTCTCTGCTCACCATCATCATCATCATCTACATGCGCGATTCCATGTTGCCAAGTGCGAATCATCATCTCCGCTGTGCAGCTGCTCGTGCAGAAAGCTAGGAACAACATTATATTGACCTCGACCTCTCCATGATCCCTAGGTGTCCACTACGAACTTCCATCTTACGTTTTGCTGTACCATCACCATCATCACCACCATCACATGTTTGTGATGGTGGTAGGGGCAGCGGTACAGTCAGGACAGACCTCTCCAAGCCGTCATGCATATGTGTGTGTGTGTGCATATCTGTGTGCGTATACCTCCGTCTTTCCGCTGACTGGCGACTGCCCCTTCCTACCCCCCTCCCGCCCTTCCCCCGCCCTCCCCGAGCACTCACGTGTCGGTATTCACACGGGGACATGACATCAACCCACCCACCCCACCCAACACCATCAACACCTCATCCACACCATGCAGACTAGCAAACCGCAGACTAGCATCAAAACGTCACACGGGGCCCCACGGGGTTAGGCGGCCGCCCACTCTGAAGGCGCCTCCCCCGCCCCCCCCCTCCGCCACCTAGACAGCCACTCGATCAGCCAGGGGGCCGACGGAGAGGGCCCTCCGGCACGAGAGAGCCGTCCGTCACTGCCCTCACGGTTCACTTGCCCTCCTTCACGACCTCGCCGTCATCCTAATCCTCCTCATCCTCTTCTTCCTCTTCCGGGGTTAACTGGCCGCCGCTGGTGGTGGTGGTGGTCAGCTGCCCGGACGCGCCCCTCCACCAGTCCACCTCCGCCGGGGGAGTCCCCCGCCACCAGCCGGGCCACGGCGCCACCCGGCCCTCCCGCCGGTCCCTCTCCCCCGCCTCCAGCCACTCCCGGAACAGCGGGTTCTCCCGGTGCCACCGGGCCGCGGGCTGGCAGCAGATGGTGGACATGGACCGTATGCGGTGGAACTTGCGGCCGTTGTTGGCGGTGCGCAGGTAGGTCCAGGTGAGGCGGGACAGCACCGGGTCCGAGCACCGCAGCAGGCGGCCGAGGGTGGAGGGCGCCGCGGAGGTGAGCTCCGCACCCCTGACGGCGCCGACATCAGGTGTACGGGGGTGTACGGGTGTGTGTGCGTGTGTATTATATAAGTACGTGCGCTCGTGCAACAGAGAAACGATACATGGAGATGCTCCAGGTGGGCCCCCGGTGAAGCGCAAAGAACAAGGTGAGAGATGTGGCCCCCTCTACTGCCCTACTGTCGAATAGGTCGACCTAACCGTCTACTTGCCTGTCTGTCTGATTGTGTCCCCCTTCGTGCACATGCACACATGCATGTATGTATGTATGTATGTATGTATGTATGTATGTATGTATGTATGTATGTATGTATGTATGTATGTACCACAGCCCCTGTACCCCAGGCCCGCAGGGGTTCCTCGTCTCCGGCGGGTGCTGGTAACCGCGTCATGAACTCAATCATGACTTCAGCACTCGACACAGCTTCAACCCCCGAGAGATGCCCCCCCCCTACCTAGCTAGCTAACTACCTCCGCCAGTGCAGCTGTGCAGTGCTAGGTAGTGCGCCACCCCCCCAGCGGCGGCAGCATCACCCACTTCAGCACTGCCCTCTGGCGGCGCAATGAGTGGAAAACACACCTCCCTCCCTCTGCTCCCTCCCTCTACCGCCTCCCTCTGCTTCTTCCCCCCTCCCGCCCCCCCCCGTCTCACCAAATGCCGGGCAGCATGCTACCCGCCTCGTGCAGCAGCCCAATGCGGTAGCTCAGAGTGGCGCGGGACAGACACAGCAACACGGGCTGAGACACCACCATGGCCAACACAAAGTCCTCGGACCTAGGGGGAGGGGGGGGCGGGGGGGCAGGGGGGGGAGGGGGGGCAGCAGATTGACGTCAACAACAACGTGTATGGTGATTGTGAACAACAGCACGAACAACATGACAGCAACGATATGCGCGGGGGAGGTACAGAAGCGGACGGAGGAAAAGAAGACTGCAACACCGTGGGGAGCAGTGTGGGGGAGAGTCGAGGGGATCTTATGACACACAGGCGGAACACCAGGCTGCAGAGAGAATGCTCCCCCACCCACACCTCTTCCCAGACACACGCCCCCTCCCTCCCCTTCCCCCTTTCCCTCTCCCTCTCCCCCCCGTTGCCTCACTTTCCAAGTTGCTGCACCAGGAGCGCCACCCGCCCCCCGGCCGCCTCCGAGGTGAGGCTCAGCAGGCCGGGGAAGCGACACACCGCCGCCACCAGTTGGTGCCGGGGCAGCCCCAGACGCAGGTTGAGATCAGCCAGGCGGGACAAGATGCGCTCCGTGGTCTTCGGAGGGGGGGAGGGGGGAGGGGAGGGAAGGGGAGGGAAGGGGGGCCGGAAGCCGGTGAGGCGGGAGAGGAGGCTGGGGGTGTGCAGCGAAGGGAGAAATACAACACCCCCCCAACATGAGAACCCCCCCGCCCACCCGACGTCTCATTACTCTCCTAGACAACCCTAACACCAACACCTCAGCACGAGTACAGCAGCCGCCCGTGTAAGTCAGTCCCCTTGCGTCCCCATGCGGATGGGGCTACATATCCATCGCAACGTGCTGCTGCATTTGCACAAACGTGTTTTCAAGTTCACGTGCGTATGTAAGTCTGTATGTGCTGTCTGTCTTACCAGCTGCAGCACGTGGGGGCACCGCCGGGCGATATGCCGTACCGCCTCCACCCCCAACGCCTCACGCAGTTCCGAAACCCGGTTGTCAAGAGCGGCGGGGGTAATGGACGCCATCAGCTTGCGCCAGCTGCCCGGCGTGTGTTTGAGGCGGGGTAAGGGGGGTAGAGGGGGGAGGGGAAATGAGGGGAGAGTGGTTGAGACGAACCACTGGCGAACGGAGCAGGGGAGGGGGGAATAGAGCAGGAACAGCAGTTTGAGGAGGAGGGGGGAGGAGGCCGGCGAGTTATCGATGGCCACAAATGGAGGTTGTGTTGCCGCGTGAAGGAGGGAGGGAAAGGACAGCTGTCACACACCGCCTGCATCCATCCACTAAAACATCCCCCATAAACTGCTGTTAGCCCCCTCGCGGCCGCCCCCTCCCCCTCCCCCTGCACGCACCTCCCCGGAGCAGGCCTCAGTTCCTCGGGGTGCAGATCCAGCTGCCGCAGCAGCAGCAATCGGAGCTCGATGTCACGGCAGGGGGAAGCCCCCACAGGCATAGCCGGGTACCCGGCCGCCGCCAAGGAGGACAGGGAGGGGCGCCCGCGGCGACGACGTGTTGTGACAGACAGATGGGAGAGCGCCACAGAAGCGGCGGCTGCGGGAGCTACTGCTGTCTGAGCTCCGCTGCTGGCGCGTGGTGACAAAGAGGGGGAGGAAGGGCTGCTGCTGGCGGAGCCATCGTCCGGGGGGACATTACCCGTCAGCTTGCGCGGGCGCCCCCGCCGGCGCTGCTTCTGTGGCTCTGGTCCATGCTGCTGCAGCTGGTCATGTCCACCAGCAGCCTCATCCCCATCAGCCTGCGCGCCCGACACTCCAGCCGCAGAAGGCGTTCCGGGCGTAAGATCCTGGAGCCTTGCCTTAACCTCGCCAGGTTGTTGTGGTTTTGGCGGTCTCCCACGACGGCGGCGTGGACCCGCATCGTCACCGTCATGGTCACCACAAGGGTCGACATTGTTTCTGCTAGATGCACGAAGTGGCTTCAAATGATTGCAAGAGGTTCCAAGTGGGAATTGCCATAGGCTTCGATGGGTTGCCGAAAAAGACCTTGAGAGATGGGCTTCGGGAAAAGCCGAACTTGCAAACCTTCTATTTGAAAAAGCCTCTCCATAAACCATTACTTCAGGAAGTGCTGCATATTATTTCCCGACGCAATGCCTATTCCATGCTATATGGGAAAGGACTCGGGACAGGATCTATCGGAGGGGAAGCGCTATGCCGGGTGACCGTGAAACTTAATCAAGTACGTAAGCAGAAGCAGTTCTCTTCGATAAATGTAGCTTACGTGACCTTTCCTTTAGTGTGTAGTGAAAAACGCAGCTTGAAACCGATACCTCTGAAGTGACATACGCACTCACCCATGAATTGATATTGTTTCACAGAAGAAACAATTGCAGTTGAGTATGTTGGCTCTCCATTGGTTAGTGATGCCGTGTGTGGACACCGTTGGCAAAGATACAACGACTCTAACCAACGAAACAATATATCTCAATCTCTGTATGTATCTCTATCCCTGTACATATCTGTCTGCGCTGTGCAACTGACCTTCCGATAGACATTCAGAGCACTTAAGCATGCAACCTCACAGCTTGTGTTTCATATCCTAAAACTTGATAATAAGGATGGACGTCTTCGGGGCACAATGATAAGTGACTCTTCAGCTTTTATGAGTACTTGTGCAAATTGACTTCTTAAGGGCGTCGCTGAAATACCTTTGTCGTTTTTAAGAAATGTAGTCGTCCGCCTGCTCCCATTTTCCAAAAGTCGCAGAATGCATAACTCATGCACATCATGCAAGACATGCGGTACTCTTGTTTCCATACAATAAAATTCAAGGCACCGTTACCTCCCTAGCTTAGAATGCGTCGCATCAGCCGACCCGTCACACATAGCACCACACGTAGCACCACGACAGCAACCATCACTACACAGCGAAGACCGTCCCTATCCTGCCCTTCCTCATTCTGTCCTCAACTATAGCCGTACTTCCGTACAATCAGAAAATATACAAAGTTTTCCTCCCGCAGCTCCCCCGGCCCCGGCCCCTCCCTATACGCGCACCCCACATAAACACCCGGCCCCGCAACACGGAGGTAGTCCCGAGGGCCGCCACTAAAAGGAGACTTGCCGTACGTGGCGGGGTCTGGATCCGGCCACCTCCACCACCCGCTCCATCCCCCTCCCCACCCATGGAGCGGCGGCGGCAAGCACTCAGGTCCCCACAGCGCCCACCCGCCAGCCCCCGGACCGTCACGACCACCCCCGGGACCAGACCCCGGAGCACCGGAGCTAGCAGCCCCCCTCCCTTCCCTGCCTCCGTCCCCCTCCCCCTCCCCCTCCCCCTCTGCGGCCGCTGGGTCATCTGGATAGAGGAGCTGCAGGTCCGCCCCTGCATCCCTGGCCAGCGGGGTTAGCACCAGCTGCACTCGGAGCCTGCCGTACAGGGGCTCCCACCAGCGGTCCAGGGGACCTGGGGCGGTGGTGCCGGGGACACAAGACGGCGGGCAGGGGGTTAGGGGGGTTAGGGGGGCAGGGGGACAACGGGGTAGGGGGCCTCAGTCACGGGCATACATTCGCAACTGCCGATTCATCGCATCTGCCCCTCGCCCAGTGCAGTGCAGTGCAGTGCTGAGGCGAGAGCGAGAGCTCATGGTTAGGGGGAGGTGGGTAGTGGGGGAGCTCCCCACATCAGAGGAGCCTCCTCATGCAGCTCCCGATCTCCTCCCCCCCCTTCTCATACACACAAACACATACAGCCATACACACACCAGTTGCTGACAGTGCTGCCGCTAAGGTCCCCTTTCCTCCCGGGGGGGTGTTGGGCCCACCTAGCCACCCGCCTAACCCCACCGCCCACCTGCTAGCGGTAGCACCACCCGGCTGTAGATGCGAGGGGGGGACTGAGCCAGCAGCGGCAGCGGCACACCCGCACCCTCCTCAACCTCCTCTGCAGCCGCCATCTGCCCCGCCGGTTGCAGCGAGGGCGAGGGCGAGGGTGGCGGCAGCAGAGGTACGAAGAAGATTTGTTTGAAGGTGCTCGCCCTCAGCTCCGGAGCCCCCACGTGGGGTCGCAGCCAGGTGGTGGAGGGCACGGAGGCGGCCGCCGGGTCCGAACCCCCCCCTTCAGAGATCTGCCAGGAGGGCACCAGCCGGTTGTTCCCCATGCTGCCCATACCCACACCCGCACCGGGGGGAGCCACACGCTCCAACCTGACTCCCCCTGCTCCCCCGGCTCCCTGGCCCCCTAGCTGGTAGCTCTCACACCGCCCCTCGTACGTATACACCTGCCGGAGGGGGGGGGCGAGGGAGGTGGAGGTGGTAAGGGGGGGGATGAGGCGTTGCCCCAGGGGCGGAGAGGGACCCGCGGGTCCTCGAGTAACCCCCTTCCCTCCCTGTCCTCTCCTCACTTCCCCTCCAGGATATACCCCTTCCCGCCACATAACGGAACACCTGACTTGCCGAGCCGAGGCCACATCGCCACACCCTTGCAACGGCCCCCAACGGCCCTGCAAGGCCACTCCCACCACGGCCCCAACACCCCACCACCACTACACCCCACTTGGTGGCCGCACCTGCCCGGGTGTGTTGGGAAAGTCGTCCCACACGCTCGTCCCCGCGAACAGCTCCACGCTCCTCACCTCGTCCAGCACGTACCGGGACATGCTAGCCCGCCACAGAGTGCGGAGGGAGCCGGGATCCAGCTCGTCCAGCAGCCTGCGGGACCAGGTCGGGTGCCAGGTCGGGAGGGGTGAGCAAGAGAGCGACATAACCGGGTGGGGGCGAGTGGGGGCGCGACTCAGGGCGTTGGTGTGACTTTGGGGGGTTCGGCCGTGTGGAAAGCGCCCACATACCTGGCCTGCCATCCAGGTCACCATACTTCATCATCGCGGCGTACCCCGCCTCACTGCCCTGCCGTCCTGGCAGTGCCCCTGCCTCTACTCCTCCTACTCGGGAGGCCGCCCTCACGCCGCCCTCACGCCGTCTGCCCTGCCGTACCTGTATCTCTCCTCGGGGGGTATCCTGGCGATGCGGGTCCACACCTCGTAGAAGGGGTTGTAGGCGGCGGGGTCCAGAGGCCGCAGGTCGTCCAGGACGGAGATGAAGCCAGCGGCATCCGCCAACAGATCGTCGACCTAGTTCAGGTTTAGGTTTAGATTTAGCATGCAGGCATGGTTGGGATGTGTGTGCGTGCGCGCGCGCGTGGCAGGTTGGGTTGGTCAATTGTACACATGTCAACGGAGGGCTGGCTGGGGTCGCGCCACCTGGACTCAAACAGGACCCCCTAACGCGGTTAGCTACGCTACAGCACTGAAGATAGGGCCGATATGGGGCCATACGGTTGGCAGTGAGGAGGTAATGCAGCTGGGCGGGTGGCCGGGTGGGCGGCTGTGACCGCAAATTGCAGGACAAGCCTCAACGGCTGCCGGCATGCACCTACTGCCGTCACTGAAGCTGCCCACCAGACTGTTGGAATCTAAGGGGGAAAACAGAACCTTTAAAGTACCGAGGGAAGTCATCCCTGTCGGCCTGCTCTTCCTCTCCCTTCCCTTCCGTTCCCGCCCCAAACCCGTGCTTCAAGTGCGGGGTCCCCATTAAGTGAAAGCCACAATGTTACTCCGCACCTCCTCATCGCTAAGGAATTGCCAGGAGGGCTTCTCGTCCCCATTTTCCACCTCGTAAGCAGCTGCTACGCACACCGGTGACAGCGTTCGGGCACAGTGCTGGATTGGAGATAAACCTCGCCATGTGAGGTTGTATGACTTGCTCCTTACATGCTTTGCGCGAGGGGTGGAGCCGGGGACAAGCGAACGGGAACTCGAACGAGTAACTTTAGAGAAAGCGATCCGCTGGGATGCCCACATGTGATAGGAAATTGAAGATACTGATTACATCATAGTAATTGGCCCGATATCAATGACGTTGGACTTGTGGCGGGTCTCGGAGCAACGTTGCTTATTGCCTTACTGTTGTCCCACACGCAAAGGCATGCGCTTTGCATGCGGCTTGAAATTCATTGTACAGGAACCGAAATCAACGCAGCCTTATATTATTAAGGAGATGTCACGGGTTCGATAGGACATTCGATTCTAACAACACTGTCCAAGCGCCTTTGCCAAATTGTTTTGTATTCCGGGGCTCATCTTTGAACATGGTGCGTAGGAAAGGATACCCCGTGCGGCATTTCCTCCTGCTTACTAATCTCCGGGCGGCGCCTTTCAGGTGAAGAAGAAAGTCGGAGGAGGTAAACGTTATAAGGCAGTCGCAAATGCCCAGGTAATACTGCTTCCCAGCACTGCCAAGTGCGCCAACTTAGGGTTCTGGCTGTCATCGTAACTTCGCATGCTCTTCCTGCAGGCGCAAGGACTGTCGCAGCCGAAATGGGACGGACCTGCACCACCACTACATGTCCAAAAAAAGCTGACGCGTAAAGTGCAGTTCCTCTCAAGTAAGGATTTGGAATGTTCGGCCGTTATCACAACTGTCAACAACGATCCGCAACACATTACATTTCGCAGAGGTTTCTGACGGCGCGAGCAAGCTCTCCGTTAACAAGGCAGTGAGCAAGGCAAGAAGCATTCATTCCACTTCTGCTGCTTGGACCCGCATCTGTACCTTACAATCTATTCAGGCCCCCGATGCTATCTAACCGCAGAAGTCGGGGCGGAAGAGAGCGCTCCCTGACCTCAGCAGCCTGGGTGAAGTGCTTGAGGAGGTTTCAAAGAGGGACTCCGCAACTACAGCCAACAAACCAAAACAAAGGCAGCACGGTGCTGCAGTAAGGAGCGCCAAGCAGCGACAACACATTCTGTGAGTTGTTGAAGTGCAATAACTTCGGAGTAACATTCCCCCTTCTCGACACCCTCTCTCGACACCTTCGCGAGCGTATATTTCACGTCTTAACGCGTTGCCAAATCCATAAGATTAAAACTACTTGTTAGCAGTTTGTGCAGCGATTACTAACCGAACGCCATGCATTGCACACTTGGCCGCATGCAGGGGAGAGGAGTCGAAGCGACTGCAGCAAGTCCTGCAGCATAAACTATACAAGGAGGACCCCATAGCGGCCATCACCAACCACTTGCGGCACACATTACCGCCCGCTCCGCCGTCCAAGCCTGCCCAAGCCAAATTCAAGCACGCCAAATCCAAACGGACTTAACAGAGCACTTCGTCATTACCCTCCAAGTGTTCTTAGGGTTTAAAAATGAAGGGATTAGCAATGGTTTGTCCCAGGGGCCATTTTGCTATGTACGCTTAACCAAAATGCCGTTCCAACTCCATTTGGCGCCATGAACACCACTTGCTGCGCATGAGCGCAGAATGTCGAAAAGCCTGAACGTGGCCCGGGCCCATACTATTGCGAGTCCTATAAAGCTGCAACCTGTAAGGATTGTCTCAATATCCCAACCCAATATTATCAAATAAACGCGTTTAGGGCACCGACCCAGCAGGGAAGAGCCGGTGATGCCAATCTCCGTAACTAGACCCACAAGCACCACACCTGCACCCGGATAGGAACACTGTTTCGGCTCTGTACACGTGCACCACCCTTTCATTTAAAGCGGCAGCGAGCCTTCTCGCTGGCCCTGTCGTGAGTGATGCCCTCCGTGCTCGTGCTTCTTGGGCAGGAAAGAGCGCACAAAGGGATGCCGCATGGCGGCATCTGTATCGATTCGTTTTTCGGGCTCCAGCATCATCATTTTCTCCAGCAAATCAGCTAGGAGCTGAATCTGCAGGGCAAAGGATAACACGCAAGGAGAACGTTATTGCTATGTAAGCAGCACGACAGATCAAGACAACTTAAGTACGCCGATATCTGTAGGCATGAGATTGTCGCTCACAGCGGAGCCTTAGCGGCAGAATCTCCCCCTGCTGCCACCAGCAGTGCTGGTCTGGTCTTAATTGTAGCGGTAGGGGAATTAATGTACGTGCAGACACGGAACACTCGATCTTCCTTTCCAGGCCTGTGTCTACCAGACGAAGTGCCCATTAGCTCGGTTACTTTGTTTTTCGCGGCACAGAAACTTGGTAGCCCGATGTAACAACAACTACAGCAACGACTTAAGTAGTGTTTCCTGCTATTGATTTGCGCAACACCATAAGAACGCCTTCCAAAGGCAAATTAGGAAACAATAAACAGGCCAGCGCTCGGATCCCAGAGTCAAATGTCCTGACAAAATGCTTTAAGGGGTCCGAATGTGAGCAATAGAATTGCGTCCAGCCCTTGCCCGGGACAACAACGAACTTAAATTCAGCTGAGCATTCGCTTATGTACATGAAACACAAAACGCTGCACGGACGTCTTTTATACGTGTAATACCGACACGTCATCACAGCCGACGCACCTGTGCCTTATCCTCCTGCTTGGCGCTGCGCAATGCAGGGGCCAGCAACTGTGAAAAGTTGTTCTTGGCGCTCTGCACGTTGATCATGCGACGCACCTGCGACCCGAAGAGTCAAGGGGGTCCCAGGCCACCTTTGCCTTGGCTATCGCGGACAATCTCTATGAACGCCAATCGCAAAGCAACGTTCAGGAAAGCCCCATGAGAATCGAATGTTCAGCGGCACACACATTACACCTGCTCCACAAACCCCAACATCCCTCCAGGCATCAATAGGTGCTACATTATGGCAGTTTGTAACGTAAATCTTAATCATCTTGAATTTCCTGTTAGTGCCCAAGACCTCTGCAGCTCCACTACCCACTCTCCCCTAGTTTGGCCAGGCCACCCCTGGCTTGTACCTGTCGCCCCCTTCCGTCAACCCAATCCTGAAGCAAACCCCCTCACCGGCTTCTTAGTGAGCGTATCCTCCTCCATGAGGATGAACGGCGCACTGGGTTCGTCCAGGTCAAAGTGTTTGTCCGCAAAGGCACAGCGACGCAACATCTTCTTCGTGAAAGGCCCCTTGATGTCCATCATGAGCTTGATCATCTCGTTATTGGTGCGACCCGGGAAGAGGATGTTACCCGTGAACAACTCGTACACCACGCAGCCCACACTCCACATGTCCATGGCGAAGTCTGCGACGCCAAATTCGGGAAAGACCAGACGACGAAATCAGTGACGCTATTTTGTGACACTTGAATACGCGATCTAAGGGCTTTGGCACCAGAACTCAGGTGCTGCCTACGATCTGCGCTAAATCCCGGCAATAGTTGCAGCAGAAGCACGCCTGGATTCGCTATTGCCCGCTCCATACAAGCTTACCATATTTCATGCCGAGAATGACCTCCGGCGCCCGATAGAACCGGGACACGAGGTACGGCGTGACCTCGTTGTCGCCCGCCAGCATGGCGCTACCGAAGTCGCACAGCTTTACCTGAAAGCAGGGAGCCCGGGGCCATTTGCAAAACGCACGGCGGCGACCTGCAGTTAATACTCTAAGAATCTCTACAGAACTGATGCGCGCAGGTAAAATCCAGAATGCTCAATTTCACGACTTTTGTTTGGAACCAAGTTCCCAATTGCTAACTACGAAGAGTAAGGCTGAAGGATCGAAAGCCATGTCCACATGTGACGTATATAATACGACCCCATGGCCAGTTGAGATATCATTGAGATCGGCTCAATTCAGCTCAACAGCTGACAAATTTGCATCTGCTCGAGATACAACGACCCACCCACAACCAGCACAACTGCGTCCGCACTCACGTGTAGTTCGTGTTTGTGTGGCAGCTTTTCGTTTGAGCTTTTATTCCACGCTCATCCTCGTCCGCAAAGTCCAACCCTGCCACGGTGCAGCAGCTTCGCTACCCTACCGCTATAACTCGCCTCGCTCCGCCACTTACCTTGGTCCGACGCGAGTTCACCAGGATGTTGTCGGGCTTGATGTCGGCGTGCAGCACTCCGTTCTTGCGCAGGTGTCGCAGTGCCACCATCAGCTGCGCCGTGTACATGGCCACCGCCGTCACATTCAGGCCCTTGTTGCGGCCGTACTTTTTTGTCAGGTCCCGGAGGTTCATGTCCTGCACATGTTGCCAAGCGAAGGCCACAGCAAAACCGTGCGGCCCTTACGTTTCAGGAAGCAGGAGATTGTGAGCTGGTGGGCTCACGGAAAAGAACGATGAGAACAACTAGAATCATCGCATGTAGCCGACGCCCCATCTATTCATGCAGACGCGACATGAGCATATATGCATGCCCCATTCCGAGCCCCATATGAGGAAACCTACAAGCTGTCAAATTGCTAATGTCAAATGTTAGTTAAAACAACAGGAGGACACTATCCAGGCACAGCTCCCTCCCTACACATCCCCCTAACGCGCACCTACCATGGGCTCGAAGACCAGGCACATGTGTTTGCGGAACTCAAAGACTCGCAGCAGCCGAATGCAGTGCTTGCGGTTGTCCGGGTCGGAGCTGCACAACTTCCGCAAAATCGCCTGCTCTGTCTGTGCCGCTTTGTACATGGTCTCGTTCGCGCGGATCACCTTGATGGCAACCTCGGGCCCGGAGGCCGAAGACCCCGCCGCCGCAGCGCCCCGCCCCACGCCATGGTCCCGAGCCCGCATCACCGTGCTGAAGACGCCCTTGCCCTTAAACTCCGTGACCTCGTACCGGTTGTCCAGCACCTCTCCAATCTACGCGGCAGTCAGGGTTCCTTGACTCAACGACACACAGGTACTGCACATGTCATGATCTTAGGCCATACCTGCTAACACGTGGGCCTTTGCCATTCATGAACACACGGTGCAAATTTTGCAGGACGGGCCCCCCCCTCCTTCAGTGTGAAGGAGCGCAGCTGGTGCAAGCATCACCTAGGGGCACCAATGTGCATGCCATATACTTGCAACATGCTCACCTCCGTGTCTCTGACCTGTAACCCCCTTTGCCCTCGCCCTGCTGCTCCGACAGACGGACTCGCCATAATAAACCCGAAATGCCAGACGCACCTGAAAATTGTAGTAGCCCTCTGGATCATCGTACGAGTCATGGAGCTGCGCTGCCCCACCAGCTGGTGCCGCGCGCGCGGCAACACCCTGTCCGGTATCTTGCTCCACAAACATGTCGTCCTCCTCGGCAAACATGTCGTCATCGTCGTCGCCAGCTCCGTTCCCTGCACCCACACCACTGTTGCCTCTGGGCTCCACCGCCGGTACATCCGCCCCTCCGACCTGAGCTCCAGTGTCTCCCACAGTTCGGCGGCTGGCTCCACGCGGAACCCCGGCCCCGCCATCGCCACGACCCACCACTCGGGCCAAGTCCGTGCTCGCACCTGGCTCCGGGGACGGACGTTTGAGCATCATGGCAGCCGCTTGTCGGTGCCGCTCCATCTCGGCATCCTCCGCAGTCACTACTTCAGCTTGGGCCGGGGGCCCACTATCCGCATCGTCAGCCACCACCTGGCCAAAGATGTCCAGTATTGGCCCACCGGCGTTCAGGTCGCTAGTATCGCTGGAGCTTATCCGCTCGCCCTCAGGCGTGCGGTCGCCATCGCCACCAAGGTCCCCCTCTGCCTCGCGCCCACCGTCTTCGGCACCTGCCTGGCCTGGTGTGCCTGGTGCGCTGCGGGTCAGGACTGAGGCACTCGCGACGTGGCGCAGCGGGCCGGACGGCTCAGCACCAAGGACACCCGGGGAGTTTGGTGGATGCGCACTACGGCTGGGTGTAGCAGCGGCCGAGTCCTGCACCGCTGCCGCCAGTGCTGTGGCGGTTGGCGCGACAACAGTATCTGCAATAAACAATCGGCACAGTGGGTTAATACAGTAATACAACCAATGAGACGGCATGAAGGCAGATTGGGCTCTTATACAAAAAAAGATCAGCTGACGACGAGGCCTTCCTGGCAACTGAACTGGGCATGTGCTCAGCACTGCTGGAGAACGTAAGTTGGGTTATGGTGCATCGTGTTGCCCTTCTGTCCATAAATATAATCCCGTCCTCTTCGCGGGTTGCCAAGGGGCCTCACCGTAACACAACGCATGCTGGCATGGGGAAAATGGCGAGCCCAATCTGTCAAGGTTTACCCGCAATTGCGCACCTGTCAAAACTTGTTGCTGCGCATGCCGCTGTAAAATGGCCTGCTGTCTGCGCCTGCGCTCCTCGCGTTCGCGCGCAATGCGCGCCTCCTCGTCTTCCTCCTCATCTCCTATAGTCAGCAAAGCCTGCGACCATGTGGCACGGGCATGGGGTTCACTCCAACTCCGGAACAACGCGGACAAGACGGCGGAGCAGATCAAGTGCCACTGTCAGCTTCGGCGGGTGGGAAAAACGTGACGCAGCGGTGAGAACTGTTGGACTCACCCGACATTTTCTGCTGTTTGACACCGATTAACAGATGAGCCAACGTTTCTTTAGGACAACCATCAGCAACGACAGGCACTTTAAAATGGCCGAGATGAACAGCAACAATTGCTTTTTCACACAACTTGCAAGCCAGCCGTTTTCAGGGTGATGCCCTCTCCTACCTCCGGCGACTTGGCCTGCGGGGAAGACCGGCCTCTGTCAACGCCCTTGCCTGCGTCCCTTCCCTCGCTGTCCTGCTGCTCTCGATGAGCTTCTCGGTTGGAGGGCCAGCCGCGATCGCGTCCCCCATCCCTCTTGTCGCGTTCACGCCGGTCTCCGGCTCGGCGATCTGCAGCTCTCCCAGAGGGGCTGCGGCTCTGGCTGCGCCCACGGCCCTCCTCCCGCCGGGACCTGCGAACAGAAGTCCCAGGATGCCAAGCCCGCAATTGACGTTGCTATTTGTTGCGAAACGCTTCATAAAACACGAGAAGCACCAGGCCCAAACGAGGAGCACCTGGCACCATCAAAATCCTAATAAGGAGTTTTTGAGCCTACCGCGTTATCACCCCGCGACGCCTTCCGGTCCTAATGTACTGATGGGTCTTCCTTTCTTCAGGAATAAAGAATTTTCTACACGAAGACTGAGTCGGGTAAACATGTGTTGGGTGTGTGCCGCGAAAACATGTTCGCTTGTTCAACTTTCAGCGGTTTTCGTCAGTACGCTACCTGACGGGCATGCAAGGAACGCGAATGATGGTGGCGCAAAGTTTGGCAGAAGTGGCAGCAGCGAGCGCTGGCAGACCCAACCGACCGAGCAGCAGACATGTTTGGACAGACGCAGCGGCCACAACTACCTGCAGCACAGCAACAATTGGACGAGCGCTTGCAGCAGTTCAAATCCTCAAAAACAGAAAGTTCAACCTCAGAACAACGCTGCTCTGGTTTAAGCCGAGCAGGGCTGACAAACGTTGTGGTTTCAGGACAGACGCGAGGGGTACGTTGGACGGAAGTCTAGATCCGCGACTTGCACGACAACCACCGGGGACACGGACTGGACTCGCACCTGGATCGCTCCCGGCTTGCCCTTCGTAGGTCGACATCCCTGGAGCCGTCTCGCCTGTGGGAACGCTCCCGATGGCTGCCGGGACGCTCCTCGCGCTCTTTCTCGCGCTCTCGCTCGCGGTACCGCTCCCTGTCACCCCGATCCTTTCGATCCTTGCCGTCACGCTCTCTGCCGTCCTTCCGTTCGTCCCGGCTTGCGCCGGCAGGGACGTCACCTCTGTGCAGACCAAGAAAAGGTGAACGTGTTTAGAAATTTACAGCCGGCACTTTGACGACCAGCAGCCCTTCTTATGGGCACGCCGTGCAATGAACAAGCAGCAAGACACCTCTTAAGCAAGTATAGGAAAGAGAGGTAATCTAGTAAGGTCTTATTTGATCATAGTGTTCAGCACGCTACGTGCCATGGGAAGCGCTGAGACAAGCAACAAACCTAAAAACCCTAAAAACAAGCGCATCACGTTTTTCAACCGAATTGCAAAACCACACTCCGTACCTGGCACGGTCGCCATCGCGTTGCCGTTCCCGCTCTCTCTGTCGCTCATACTCCCTGGACTCTCCATCCTGGCGATACTCTCGCTCCCGGTCTCGGTCCCGCTTGCTTTGCTGCCTGTCACGCGGCCGCTCCATGGGATCTGCCCGGTGCTGAGGAACAGCCCGAATCCCTGAATCGTCCAGAACGTCATCAACCTCCGGTTCACGACGAGCCTCCTTACGGCTCCGGTAGGCTGCGTCCTGTGAAGACGCAACGGCAAAGGATAGCAGCACTTGCAGGGGAGATGACTAATGAGATAAAGGCCTGGCCCATGCCTCTTAAGGTTTCCATCCATCTCCCTGTCTGAACCACCAACCTGGCCGTTTCCTGCCGCTTCACCAGAGCCGGGTCCCTCGTCCACTTCAACACGCTCTCGCTTGCGGGAGCCAGCATAGGGCTCATCACGCTGTCCTGACACCTCCGCGGGCTTGCTGCCGGCTTCTGGCGGTCCAGTACGCGTTCTGCAGCGACACGGTGGGGGAGATGCGGCGTGTGGGAACTATTTAATGGGTTAAATGGTGAATACGTGAGCCCAAAGCACCACACAACCAATGCACTACCGTGCACACCACGCCTTCAAACCAACCTTCGCAATGCGTGTTGGTCGTCCTCCGCCGCTGGCGACACGCCGGCAGCCCTGTGCACTGCAGGTACGTCAGTACAGCTGTCCCCGTGCAACTGCTGGGACTGCGTAAGTGTTTTCTGAACCTCTGGCTCAGGGCCCGGCCCTTCCGCACCGTCGCCGAGGATTTCCCCGCTTTCCACGTCCGAACCAACCTCCTTATTGCGCTCAACTGCCTCCCGCCGCTTGCTCTTGTCTTTATGCTTATGTTTGTCCTTTTTCTGCTTATGCTTGTGGTGATGCCGCCCTAAAGATCCCGCACCCCTGGCAGGCTCCTCAGGGGCACCCTTCATTCCTGTAATGTGCCAAAATAAGCACAGATATAACGAGAACTGCTGTTGACGATCTGCTGGTGTCTAAGGTTTGCAACTAACGTCAAATGAAGTATTAAGCATGAAGAAGGCAGCGCCTCTCTCCTGGAAATCCCTAGTAAGACACGGGTACGTTGTCAATTTAAAACATTGTACTATCTACCGGAACTCGAAAAGGAAAGACTGCGGTCACTGAAACGTGGTCGGCCGTGATGCCAGTGCAGTACTGCCAGTCAAGTGAAAAGTTAAGATTTTCAATTTTGCAATCCGAAGGCTACACATCGACATGTTAGCACAGAGCATGTACGGTGCCGTACTAGCTTGGCATTCCTAGGGAGCTTTGCCGCTATACGCTTGGACGGCTTCTATTGGTTATCATAACAAACTGCCTATACTGACCCAAAGTTGAATGTATTAGAAAGTTGATGTTGTTCCTATGCAAGCTTTATGTTCTTCAGAAACTTTAGTTACTATTATGATAGAAGATATGGCCAGCTTCATATCTGCCGCCATATGATACGAGCGCTGCCATGGGTCTACAAAAAAGGATTTACTGAAGCCATATAAATTAATGTAAAGATTACTTTCACGCACATTTAGTGGCGATGGCCGGTCCACGGCCAAGGCTTCCGCCAAGAACGCGGCCATGTTCAAT
The DNA here is from genome assembly GCF_000143455.1 of Volvox carteri f. nagariensis. Taxonomy (NCBI): domain Eukaryota; kingdom Viridiplantae; phylum Chlorophyta; class Chlorophyceae; order Chlamydomonadales; family Volvocaceae; genus Volvox; species Volvox carteri. The sequence continues at coordinate 129,407 of NW_003307657.1, read as the reverse complement.
CGGTAAGCATTATTACAGTGGATTCCGAACGGGTCGACTGCAGCACCCCAAGGAACGCTTCCCGCACAACACTGTGGGCCTTATTCACAAAGAACTCGGCCAGGCCGTACTTACTTCACTGGACACAAAACCTCGATTAGTACGCTTAAACAAAAAAGATAAGGTTCAGACGTGAGCTTTCAGGCCTCCTCATTGTACACCAGTCGTCGGCAACGCGTCGGGAGTTTCGGGTTGTACCGAAACTCCCGAAAACAGAAGTAGAGTTCCCGAAGTGGTCGGCTTGCAGAAATAGGATCGTGCGCCGTATACGAAATGTGTTATGCGGCCTGAAGGGCCACGCGTCGACCTAAGTCCGCGGTCAATGATGGAGAACAGGTCGCGGGCCATTGTACTGGAAGACAGAAGGGTTTTCTAACTTAACAGTTAATTGATAAAAAATTAACCAGCACTTGTCGAAACCTCCGACTCAAGCTTTTAACTATTCTTTTCCAGGCCTCTTGCGGAGGCGGTATTTCATGGTTTCCGCCATTCATAGCCACTCTCGCCGCTATGGTCCATAGCGGGGGGAGGCGGTCTATAAGTTGTGATATACGCGTTATGGCATTCGCCCCCGACTGACAATATGCCGGCAGGGGGTGCCTCGGAGTGAGCCCTAATATCCCCCGTACAACAATAGTACGAAAATGGTTCGTACATTGAAGGTGTTGCGCCTCAGTGAGGCCTTGTACACCAACCGTGCGCACCAAATGCCAAGTAGACGACATAGCAATGAAACACCGTACGGCAATACCTACAGTGTCTAACCCACGCATATTCCGAAGATCACCAAATTGCTCGTCCAACTGAGCATCATTTAGCAAAGGGTTTCCCCAAAGTGGTATGTCTGCTGGTCTTGTACCTTACTGCCACGATGTTTTTGTTACACGCTTTTTGGGAAGGCTCGAGAAAATCATAGCCGGAATTATGCTAATAGTTTGCAATTTTGGTGACGAGTGCCAGACATAATTGCAGTTGTGACACATTTTGGCGACTTCCGGTGCAAGCCTAACATCAGCAATGCCAGCCCTGAGCTCAACAGGAGCATTGCGGTCTAGCCTGGGCAGTTGAGCTGTGAGTAAGAGCTGCTTCGGCTTCTTGGACGCCTTGGGAGGGCGCTCGTGGAAAGTTTGCCGGCAAGCCTTTTGTTGTGTGGAAAACTATAACATATAACTTATTACTGAGTTAGAATGAGAATTCGGACCTGTTCTGAGCGGCATTCTGCATGTTTGAACGCGGTGTACGGTGTATTGCGGGCTATGCGAAGCTTGAGCCGGGTTAGCTAAGGCGTAGGGCCTTACGGCCGTTTAAGTGGTACGACTTGAGGCCGGCGATCCGTGTCCTCAGGATCGCCTTTTGCATAAATAGCGCGTGATGCAAGTCTTGTTTTTGTTGTTCGGTGCGGCCTTTCCTTCGATCAGGCCGTGAGAGCACAGCCAATATCTGTAACAGAAATGGCAATAGACTCGTAGCAGGAGCTAATGGTGACACTTTTTTTGGCGACGGGCAAAAAAATCTGCCATAGAGCCTTTTCCACTGACACGCATTTGGTGACGCCATACCAATTGCGTGTCACAAAAGCATCGTGGCAAAGGTGAAAGTGCCAAGCGGCAAAGTTCAACCTTGTGATTGTTCAGCCGTTGTCCCGAGGCTGCATGAAGACATCCATGACCGCTTTGAAGAGCTATGAACCGATGCCCACCTTGCGCCTTTGCGCACCGTGGGGAGGCCAAATATGAGTATATTCCGCTAAGGTGGGACGCACTTCCGCTACCCACTGACAAATATACTACCAAAGATTTTCAAGAATGGAAATTTGTGTTCTCTGGTTCGGCCCTTATAACTTTGTAAGGTCCATAAGGTAGTACAATGGCGATCGATCTCGACTCGCAAGCACCAAACGCAAGTACGCAAGCAATAGGATAAATCACTGAAATATTTTCCCGTTCCAAGAACCACACAATGATTATGCCCAATTAAGAGGAAGCTGAGCATGCAATGAGTACCAATCTCAGTAAATTTGGAACCAAACACAGCTAGCAATAAGCCTGTATGCTTATTGGGGAGCACGGTGTACTAGAGGGTAGGACAAACTGTCGGGCAGAGCAATTCTTTTGACTGCCCCGGTCGCACAATTCCCGTGCTTCCCTAATTCGACACCCTGAACACGCTAATTCTGACTGTCCGAATGTCCCTGCCAGGCCAATTCGACACCCTGTCAGCCTAATTCTGACTGTCGGAATGTCCCGCCAGGCTAATTCGTATCCCTGTCAGGCTAATTCTGACTGTCGGAATGTCCCTGCCAGGCCAATTCATATCCCTGTCAGGCCAATTCAAGGGCCTGTCCCGGCAATTCAACTTGTGTCAATTTAAACCCTTCTACCGAGCAATCTAGACCAATTGCAGGGTCTGCCCCCAAACTCTCAGGCACGCATTCAGAATCGCGGAAGTTGAAGGAACTTTACGAAACAAGGGGAGCACTTACAAATATCTCTCGTATGTTTGTTGGTTTCAAATCCGTACATGCTTGTACGGTA
>NW_003307657.1:120525-126784 GCF_000143455.1 Volvox carteri f. nagariensis | reverse complement strand
CACGCCTTGTTACCGTACTCCGTACTCATTCACCCATACATTCATTGTGTGTGTATGTGTGAAAAGTTACCATCACCCGAACCGACCAGAACCAAAGGTGTGTCTGTATGGCAAGTCGCTCACAATTTTAACACCCGGTCTATTCATTCATTCATTCCTTCGTTCAGACAAGCAGACATATCCACACGCCTCGTCTTGAACTGTGCTTCAGTCCTGCTAAGGGCCCCCGGCACTCGACCAGACTACATGTGTTCAAAAAGATACCACCACCCGAACCGAACCAAAACAGGGGCATGTTAACCACACCTTTCATTCGTCCATTCATTCATACATCCAATCATTCACGCAGACAAAGAAATGTAAGCACACGCGCCTGCCCTGCAGTAGTGTGGCCCGGCACAATGTAGCTGTAGTAGCTGGTACACAGTAAGCACAGTAAGCTGGTACACGCATAGCACGACCACCAGCATCTCGAGAGGCCTTTTCAGCGGCCAGCTACTAAATAATGCATGAACGTCACATAGAGGAAGGTAGCATAATACGAGCCGTCAACGATAGGACCATCACCGCCAACCGGACTGTGTGAACCTGTCTCCAGTGCGTCACGCAGCACACTGACTGCCTTGACGCTTCCAGTTGAGGGATCCATGTCCAGGTCGGCCAACCTGTCAGTGAATGGCGGTAAGTCAGCCACAAACCAGTCTGTACCTAATCCCAGGTTGGATAGAGTGGCGCGCTGGTTCTGTTTGTCCTTGTAGTTGAGATCCTGGCTGGTCACATTCACCAAGCAGTACTGCTGCTGAAAGCCGCTGTGGGTTATGCATGGTTTGATGCCATACTACAATGGCCTGTCTGTTTTCTGCGCCAACATTTGGCGTTTGTGCGTGGGCAATCTGGGAGTCAACAGCAGGAGGGAGGACCCCTGACATGGGGAGCGCGGGTAGCCAATCCACACGGAAGTGTCGTGGTTTACATGGGCCCAGACGTGCAACGTTTTGTGTCAGTGTTTGGTTGTATGGGTGGAATACCGGGGGCGACTTCATGGGCCATGCCCCGCCCAACGGAGAGCTCGATGGATTAAGGCATAGATTGCATATGGCGAACATATTCTTCTCGGCAGACATCTGCATTTTCATTTGTTTTCAATGTAGCTCGTGGTACTGAGTTTAGCGGTTTATCAGAGATTTGTCATTGTTTCCACCCGAACCTATTCATGTGTACGAGTGTTGTGGGATAAACTGGACGGACTGTCGATAAAGTGTGGTGTGAAAACAGTGGGACCTCGACAGCTGACTTGACTGGGTAATGCGGTCGTGGCCCTGAGTGCTTGCCTCCGGTAGTAGTAGTAGTAGTGCCAGAGTACGGTAACCAGGTGTGCAAGTTTTCCCACTCCATGTCGTGGGATCGAATCTAATACACACATGAGGCACTTGTAAGCGGTCCTCTTGCAAAGTTTTTCTGTAAATTCCTTAAAAGTCATGTGCTTTTGGATGCCAGCCCCAGCCAATCCTGCCAACTTGACAGCCAATTCGACACCCTGTCAGGCTAATTCGATACCCTGTCAGGCCAATTTGACACCCCGAACAGGTCAATTCGATACCCTGTCAGGCTAATTCAATACCCTGTTAGGCCAATTCGGCACCCGGACAGGCCAATTCGACACCCGGACAGGCCAATTCAGGCGCAGCACAGCCCAATTCCGAGGCTCCACAGCGCAATTCGAATACCTCCGGCGGGTCCGCCAGAACAATTCCAGACCTCGGCAGACCAATTCTTTTGTCAGGAATAAAATCCAGGCTAATTCTGCGACAGAGCTCTTCCCTAATTCCAGCCCGAATCCTACCCTCCTGGTGTACGCAGAAGTACCACCGCTGCAAACCGCGACCCGCAACGGACCTAGGCTGGATACCGGATGATCACCCGCACGTGGGATAGGCTGGGTGGGCTCGAAGGCATGGTAGGAGGCGACCACTGGGTCAGCCGAACTACGGATCTCGACGAGCTCTTCTGCATACGGGCTTTTATTATCGGAACTAGGCCGTGTGCAAAACATCTGGTCATAAGCGCGTACTTGGTCTGGATGCTAGGTGCTCTGTGTGCGTCGCTGGGTGGGCTCGAAGGCATGGTAGGAGGCGACCACTGGGTCAGCCGAACTACGGATCTCGACACGCTCTTCTGCATACGGGCTTTTATTATCGGAACTAGGCCGTGTGCAAAACATCTGGTCATAAGTGCGTACTTGGTCTGGATGCTAGGTGCTCTGTGTGCGTCGCTGGGTGGGCTCGAAGGCATGGTAGGAGGCGACCACTGGGTCATAACCCTCCCAACGCTGCCAACCCCAATGCCACAACCCTGCCTACCTGCCATACCCTGCCGACCCCAATATCACAACCCAACCCTTCCTACCTGCCAATCTCTCCAACCCTCTTACCCTTGACAACCCTCTGGCCCCCCTAAAACTGTACGACGCCTCCTTTTCACCACAGCTTCTTTACCCCTCTGCCCCCAATCCCAAACTCCCCAACTCTCACTTCCCCAAATCCTGCAAGCAAAGCCTTCCAAATATAACGTACCCTAAAGCCCTGACCCCAAAAGCCTTTCACCTCCTGATGCATGGCCCTCAGATGGACAGGGAAGCACCCTTCCTGTGTAACCCCAATGCCATGAATCTTTGCTCATTCAAATTCCATGACTCCCGGCCCTTTGGACCCCATTGCCAGGAACTGGACATGTTTACGTTGTGGACCCTATCTTCTCATTCATGCCCTGCTGCCCAAACCATGCACATTCCCGCTGAATGCCCTGAGGATGAACAAGATCCGTGGCTTGTTGCTGTCATAATGGGATGCCAAAAGTTAATCCTTCAAGCATGGCCTCAGTTCTCTGCTATGGGTTGCCGCGGCATTAGAGAATTGACCCATCGCATTTGACAATCCAAGATCTCGAGGGCACCACCTAATAAACCGCAACCCTAAACCCGCAGCTCACGCAACATGTACAGATGTACTGTTAGACACAAAGGGCCAATGGACAAACACAATGTAACCTGACATAAGATAGCCTGTTTATCCTTGTTTACGAGCATAACAGGTACCAAGCACAGGTACTAGGCATCATACCAAGCCACTTCACCTCAGTGTGAGCAATAAAGTCATTGCTGGTGCCAGAATCAGCAAGTGCAAGCAGAGAACAGTTGACAATGCGGACTTGGATCAGAGGCACCTTTACACCTGCCAGAGCAGCAGACTGAGGCAAGAGTGATGAGGCTGAAAGTCAAGGTAAAGTGTCAGGTGCAGCAACAGCATGTCATGGGGGATTGTACCAATCATTGAACACGTACAGCAACCCAGGAAGCAGCACAGGCCGACCCTCCAGATTGAGTCCGTTGAACAACAGTGTTGCTGGACTAAATTGCAAAACACGCTGCATCCCGGCCATCAGAGCCAAAACCCTCCGTGCAGAGTATGAGGGGGTAAGGATACACACCACAATTTCCAAGTGCTGATGCTTGCAGATGTGATACACAGACAGCTGCTTCTGCAACCCAGAAACAAAAGAGGGGAGGAAGAGAACCGGATGGCTGCATAGGTCATTAGTGGAGAGAGACTGAGGATGCAGCACAAGCGGATTACACAGAGTGTCAAAGTCCCCCTTCACGGAATGAGTGTCAAATGTAAGCTTTCATCCAATGACTCGTTCAACCTGTGCTAAGATGGAGGGCAACCGTGCCCTGGCAGCCTGCCTAGCAGTGAACAACGGCAACACACTCTCTACCTCTAACCCAGAAGGAGTCCCCTTGTAACACAGCAAAGGCGTAACCCGGGATGCTCAGATTGGCATTTGCGTCGTTACATTGCCCCCCACTTAGCAATGGACGTCCTCGGCCATTATTTCGAGCACAGGAGCCATCCCACCTCGCGCCAGTGCGCTGGTTTATCCATTACACCATGAAATCGCCAATTTGCGACTTGCTGGTTGCCAGAATCGAACCGCCGACCCGAAGTTTGTTACGGAAGTCGTGCAGTCCCGTCTCGATACCATTGTAACACAGCAAAGGCGTAACCCGGGATGCTCAGATTGGCATTTGCGTCGTTACACCCCTCCATCTCAGCCTGTTCCCTACTTCTTGTTTTCTGGCCACAATGAACAGTTCACCGTGGGGTGTCCGCCCCCACAACACAAACACTTATTTCGCTTCTTGCACTCATTAAGCTCTGCTTTCATACAGCAGAATTTCTTTAGCCACTGCTCATTGTCGCGTTTACACTTCCGACCCGACTGTTTTTTAGTCCCAGCCGAGGAAGGCCCCGCCTCTGAACCCATCTGTCTCCCAGCCCATCGATGCTGGCCCTGATGGCCCCCCCTAGGCTCACTGGTACCCGCAGCAGCAGCAGTGCCACCCTCCCTGCATCCCCATCCAAAAGCGGCAGCAGTGGCGGTGTGAGGGGCGGGTACCGGCACCTGAGCAGGGGAGCCGACAGGGTACAGCTCTGGGGCCTGCAAGGTAAGGGCATTGGCGTGGGGTGCAGAATGAGAAGCTTGTCTATGAGCAACGAGGCGCATTTCAGCGCCTTAGGGTTGCTGTAAAAAGTGAAAGGAGTTCCAGAAAGATCAGTAGCACATTCCCCAATTAGCTCTTCAGAGAGTCCATGCTGGAACCAGAAAATCCGATCTCCTTCTGACAAGTCAGTGATAGGTGTGATCAATACCTCAAAGTTTGATTGGTACACTGAGACCAACTCACCAGAGCGCATGCGGTGTGATAAACTAGCAACAGCGGTACACACTTCCACATCACGTGGCAAGATCTCAGGGGTGAAACGAGCGAGTAACATGGTGAACAGTTCGTCGGACGTGAATGAAGACCGAGCCGTTGACCACTGATCATACCAAGTCTTGGCGGCACCGTTCAAAGCATTGGCGATGAACAGGCAGTGAACTGGCTCCCGGTCGCCACCCTGAATGAACTTAGGCAAAAACAAGCGCATCAGCAAGGGGAAGAAGGGAGGCAAGAAGAAGGCCTCGGACCCCTTCACCAAGAAGGACTGGTATGACATCAAGGCTCCCACCGTTTTCACGGTCCACAATGTGGGCAAGACCTTGGTGACCAGGACTCAGGGTACCCTAAAACCCTAAGGTACTGCTTCACATCCTTGACAAATGCATGTGTACTCTCCATCATGGCCCGACCTAATTCGTGAGATCTAAGATCGGACAAAAAGTTCAACCTAGGTACTGGAATGGAAAGTCTAAGTACCTCAGCATTGTCACGTCACACGACTGTAGCATCGAACAAAACACGTGTGTACAGCAGACTGGAGTGCAGGTTGGTCTGGTGAAGTCCTGCAGGTAGGTAAAACCCTAAAACACCTGCAGGTGCTGACTAGACGGCACAAAAAGGGCAAGTCATAATATGCAGCAACTAGCAACCTACAAAAGGTCCAGGGTTCCCTCTAGGCAATCAATCAACAGCGAACAGGGTTTACCTCACCGAGTGAGTATGCCTGGCGTGAAGGCTATGGGTGTTGATGGGCCCACACAGGAGTTTGGCTGGTTGGTGGACATTCCTTATGCGGTTGACACAAGGGAAGGACCACACAGGGCTTATTACCTAGCTCACGGAACATTACAATGTTCCAATATGATGGTGAGCCGTAAAGTGACTTGACCAAGCTCGCTGCCGGCTATTAATACCGAAGTCAAGCCATCAATCACAGCCCTAAGGCACTGATTGGGTGGGTAACCCATGGGTTACCCATCGGTTACCCACCTTCAACCCCCCGTAGCCCATAGGTAACCCCCTTGTAAGTTCCTACCCAGCAGGAGGGGTAACACGGCCCCAGGGTAACCCCCTCCGTTGCCCTGGACTATGGACATGGGCCTATAGGCTACTCATCTTATTTGCTGCGCACTTCGTGAATTCATTTTAGTACATTTCTGTAAATGTACATGTTGAACCTACAGTATCCCGGTAGCTCGGGAAGCATCGTTCGCCAATATGAATTAAAGGCCTCTAACGCTACAGGAAAATTTTAGTAGAAGATTTAGAACTATGTATGTATTCAGTTCTAGCGTTTGTTCCCGCTTTGAGGGCATGAAACTCCCGTGCCGTATTATTGTCCCTAATAAGATTATTCATTCGCATTCATACAGTTCGAAGTGGATTGGGGAACGCAATTTAGCTTGAAATCCATTGTGTCTCTGGCTAGTTCTGAAAAGAAATCAATCGTGGATTGACAAGTTTCCCTTTCCCTTCTTC
>NW_003307657.1:91578-94916 GCF_000143455.1 Volvox carteri f. nagariensis | reverse complement strand
CAAAAATTCTCCACAAACCCCTTCCAATCTCTATGTACCAATTGCAATCGTCAGCATCATCATCATCGGCAGCTGATGGCTGTGCTGCTGTGCCTGATGCAGCTGGCCATCATCGCCGCCATCATCATCATCGCCATCTCGTCAATGCCGTCGTACAGTGCCAGCATCCACGCCACCGTGAGGGGACTCATGACGGCGCCCATGACGGCGCCATCTAATGCATGCACCAGCTCTAAAGGTGACGGCGGCAGCGGCGGCGGCGGTGCAGGGCTGGCGAAAGATGGGTCGCTGTGATGACCCACGGGTTGGCCCTGTAGCAGCGCCAGCGGGTAGCAGGCCAGCAGCAGCAGCAGCATGCCGCACGTCACGGCCTTCGTCAAAAGCACCCCCACGCCACGGCATCTGTGCTTAAACCCTAAGCACTAGCACTAGCACTGGCGCTGGTGCTGGCGCTTGGCTGATCCTAGCCATGTCTCTGCTTTTCACCTGCTGGCTGGGGGGGGGGGGAGGAAAATAAAAAATAATTAGGGTGACGGCACATTTTTTATAAGTTTCTATCTTATGAAAAGTGTGGGGGCAGCAGGTGTGATGAGCAAAAATTTCCTGTTTTTAAAACATGTGTACACAGCAGATAGATAATGTGGGAGGGCTGTGGGTACGCCCCCACCCCCACCCCCACCCCCGCCCTCTTCATCTTTTCCCCCGAAGGCCACGCCCAAAAAACATATCGCCACACACCTATGCCCCAATTCCCGGACGCTTTCTAAACCTTTCTATGTGCCATTACCTTCAGATAGGATGCCTGTCCACCGTCTTTCAGTGACCCCCCAAGCGCCTGTAGAGACTACGATGCACGGCGGCTGCACTAGAATACAAAATCGATCTCTTATGCGCGGCGCTGGACTGCTAATAAGCTGTATAATCTCTCTATATAGAGCAGCTGTGAGAGTCCCAGGGCTAATAAAAGGAATTGCGTGCGCGGTTTGCCCGATGAAGGCGGCGGTGAAATCCCACCCATCACCTACTATTATACACGCGTCAGATGTCAGTGAAGGAGACAGCGAATCTACGATTATTATTATTATTATTATTATTATTATTATTATTATTATTATTATTATTATTATTATTATTATTGTTATTGTGCGTGTGCCTGTGATGTGTGCGTGAGAGGGAAAGCCACATATACTACAACGACGTGCGCGGCAGAAAATACTATACACATCTCTCCGACAAAAACACGCTGCCTGCAGGCTCTTTTTGCCTATTATGCTCTTAAAAACCCCGACCATAACACTTACCGATGGCGCTACACACGGAGGGGCGGACAACTGCTGCACCGTGATGGCAACGCGATGCATCCGCACCAAGCCCGGCAGCTCTTTTCAAAACATATCGCCCTGTGCGGAGTATGATACAGTTGCATACAGGGAGTGAGAGATTCACTCAATTCGATGGTACGCGCGCACACAGAATATCCTTTTGGACGATCTCTACTAGCCACGACTTACTGGCCACGAGAGGCGGCGCTGCACTGGAATACTCCATCTTTTCCGCGCTTCTGAACTCTTAAGCTATTTTCTTAACCTCTGTAATAGCTACACATAAATGTTGCGCTGAGTGCCAGGTCTTCTAAAAGGCACAGCGCGCGGTTTGTCCGATGCGGCGGCGAAATCCACCACACCTGCTATGTATCAGATATCTACGAAAAGATCTTTGAATGCATATAATTGTTGTCAAGCTATAATTGTTTGTTCGTGGTTGTGGAACATCTCGCAAGCGATCGATAACGTGGGCCAGACCCTTCCCGTCGAACGTACGACAAACGACGTCATCTTGCCAAACAAATCCCAAGCGGTTTCATTATCAAGAAACACTGCATATCAAATGCGCCATCCGCGATATATTTTGGAGTACAGCACAAAGAATGTCACGAGCGGCACTGCAAACGGATCAAACAACGGCTCGTACAACCATCCCAACAACCCGCGAACAAAATCACAACGCAGCACCACTTTTACAACTCCACCGCAAAAGCGAATTTGCTACGTAGTGTGTCAATAAAACACCACGGATATAAATCATAAATTATGGAAACAAACAAATTTTGCCCAAACTTTATTCCAGCTTTACGACACCAGTGTTTTACTACTTCTCTGCCGCCTTGACTTTCCTACACCTACTTCCTTACGGCTTTGAATTACTGCTTTTGTAGTCCTGGCGGCTTAGGTAGGTAGTGTGTTTTTCCGACATCATCTTCACTTCGTCATCCCGAGGTCGCGGTCTTCACGGACGCCTTTCGGTCAGTTCTACGTCTGGTACACTCTTGCCCTGGCAGCAGCTTCACTCGTTTGTGGTTCGTCTTTCCCCCCTTAGCCCAACGCCGCCCTCCCCTGCGGCCCCCTAGCCTAACGCCGTCCTTCCCGTGCGGCCCCCTAGCCCAACGCCGTCCACCCCTGCGCCCCCCTAGCCCAATGCTGCCCTCCCCTGTGGCCCCCCAGCCCACTGCTGTCCTCCCCAGCGCCCCCCTAGCCTAACGCCGTCCTCCCCTGCGGCCCCCTAGCCTAACGCTGTCCTCCCCTGCGCCCCCCTAGCCCAATGCTGCCCTCCCCTGCGGCCCCCCAGCCCAACGCTGTCCTCCCCTGCGCCCCCCTATCCCAACGCCGTCCTCCCCTGGGGCCCCCTAGCCCAACGCCGTCCTCCCCTGCGGCCCCCAAGCCTAACGCCATCCTCCCGTGCGGCCCCCTAGCCCAACGCCGTTCTCCCCTGCGGCCCCCTAGCCTAACGCCGTCCTCCCCTGCGGCCCCCTAGCCTAACGCCGTCCTCCCCTGCGGCCCCCTAGCCCAACGCTGTCCTCCCCTGCGGCCCCCTAGCCCAACGCCGTCCTCCCCTGCGGCCCCCTAGCCTAACGCTGTCCTCCCCTGCGCCCCCCTAGCCCAATGCTGCCCTCCCCTGCGGCCCCCCAGCCCAACGCTGTCCTCCCCTGCGCCCCCCTATCCCAACGCCGTCCTCCCCTGGGGCCCCCTAGCCCAACGCCGTCCTCCCCTGCGGCCCCCAAGCCTAACGCCATCCTCCCGTGCGGCCCCCTAGCCCAACGCCGTTCTCCCCTGCGGCCCCCTAGCCTAACGCCGTCCTCCCCTGCGGCCCCCTAGCCTAACGCCGTCCTCCCCTGCGGCCCCCTAGCCCAACGCTGTCCTCCCCTGCGGCCCCCTAGCCCAACGCCGTCCTCCCCTGCGGCCCCCTAGCCTAACGCTGTCCTCCCCTGCGGCCCCCCTAGCCTAACGCCGTCCTCCCCTGCGGCCCCCTAGCCCAATGCCGTCCTCCCCTGCGGCCCCCTA
>NW_003307657.1:87950-89016 GCF_000143455.1 Volvox carteri f. nagariensis | reverse complement strand
GTTCCTCTTTAGGGATAGGAGGTTGCCCTTGCCAATGGTCTTGATATGGCACAGTACAGTCATCCAGTGCGTTATGATGGTCTTGATATGAATCGGTGTCGTAGCAGGGGTGTCGTTCCGGGGTGCCAGGCCCTCGCTGATGTCGGTCCAAAGAATGCCCGCCTTGATAACCCTGAATGCGAGGGCAGAAGTACGGCCGTCATGGGGAGAAAAGCAGGGAAGGGAAGAGCGGCAGGCCTGCCCTAGGGCACACGTCCGGAATGTGACATGCCACTTAGATTTCCCTACTGCAACAACACTCCATGTGAACTCACTCGGTTGCCGCGAGGACATTGAACTTGCTGGCATCACTCTGTGAGTTCATTGCCTTGAATACGTCGGCGAAGGCCTCAGGAACGCAGGCCGGCACCTTCACGGCCGAAGACTCCGTTGCATCACTGCATGCATCATTAGGAACGGATGTGTAAGTGATGTAATGTAATGATGGTTCTAGTCACCCAGTAGGCCTACCTAGGTGTGAATTCAATGCAATATTAATCGTCAATCGAAAGGCATTGTGCCGGGCTGCTTACCTAATTCGCGACTTCGACTTATTGGTCTTGTTGGAGTGATTGGATGGTGTTGTCGACAACAGGCTGTCAAGCACGCGCTTGCAGTCGATGGGCGGGATTTTAAGCTCAGCCAGAAGCTTGAGTGCCCCCTCGCGACCTGCTATGTCTAGCTCCGAGCGGATCACTTCTGAAATACTGTCCATGTTCTCCTCATTTTCGATGCATGCTCTCCTAAGAGCGTCAAGAGTCTTGGGTGGGAGCTCCGGATGTTTGACCCCAAACGCGGTCACACCTGGTGAAGCGTAAGGCGCCCTTCCAGGAAGATTCTCGGGCGTCATTTGAAGTCTTGCAGGATTAGGAGCACCATAAGCTCGGGCCTGTGCTGCAGGAAGACGGTCAACGGTGGTCTGGCGGTGGTCGACCCGCCCTACCACGCCATCATTTTCGCCGCCATAAGCACCACCATATGGGGAATTGAAAATGTGCATTGTGTGCATTGTTTATGTAAACAATGG
>NW_003307657.1:68796-70218 GCF_000143455.1 Volvox carteri f. nagariensis | reverse complement strand
CTCACCTTCACCCCCTCACCAAACACCCCCCTTCCCTGCGCCCGCCTAGCCCAACGCTGCCCTCCCATGCGCCCTCCTAGCCCAGCTTCGCCCTCATCTGCACCCGCCCTGCCCAACGCCACCCTGCCCTGCACCCTAATTGCCCAGGGGAGGGCGGCGCTGGGCAGGGCGTTTCAGGGCGGTCCAGGCCCGACACCCCCCCCTGCGGCCCCGCCTAGCCCAACGCTGCCCTCCCATGCGCCCTCCTAGCCCAGCTTCGCCCTCATCTGCACCCGCCCTGCCCAACACCACCCTGCCCTGCACCCGACTTGCCCAGGGGAGGGCGGTGCTGGGCAGGGCGGTTCAGGGCAGTGCAGGCGCGGGGTGGGGCGGGAATTGGAACAGGGCAGAGGTGCCACCCACGTTCTTGTGGGTCTGGGTTCAATTCCCAGCTTTCCCGTAGTGACCCATGATACATAAATACATTTGTACGAGAATGCATGAGCACACGGATGGTGGGGCACACACATTCACATGCAAAGGACGGAGGGAGGGAAGGAGGGAAGGCCAAGGGAACACAGGGGACAGCAGAGGGGAAGGCATATGCTTGCAGATCGCAGATCGCCTATGCTTGCAGATCGCCTATGCTTGCAGATCGCATATGGCAGATGCTTGCAGATCGCATATGCTTGCAGATTGCATGTGCTCATAGATCACAGCATAGCATAGCATAGCATAGCATAGCATAGTATAGCATAGCATAGCATAGCATAGCATAGCATAGCATAGCATAGCATAGCATAGCATAGCATAGCATAGCATAGCATAGCATAGCATAGCATAGATTAGTTTAGCGCAGCATAGCATAGCATAGCGCAGCATAGGATAGCATAGCGCAGCAACAAACACAAAGGACGGAGGGAACGGCAAGGGAGAGCAGAGGGGACAGCAGAGGGGAAGGCACAGGATGGCAGAAGGGAGGGCAGATGGAAGGGGAAGGGAGGATGATGGGAGGGAGCGTGGAGGGAAGTGGGGGGCCCCAGTCCGGGGGTGGCAAAACGAGGGGGGAAAGGGGGAAAACGCGGCGGGGCGGGTTGGTTAGGAGGGCATGTTTAAGGGCATGACGGGGGCCCCCTGCAACCTAGGCGACGCATTCGTTGGAACGTCATCATGGCCGCAGTCCGGGGATGGCAAAACGAGGGGGGAAAGGGGGAAAACCCGGCGGGGTGGGGCGGGAATTGGAACAGGGCAGAGGTGCCACCCACATTCTTGTGGGTCTGGGTTCATTTCCCAGCTGTCCCGTACTGACCCATGATACATTTGTACACACATTTGTACGAGAATGCATCATGCTTTTAAATGTTTCCTTTGGCTCCCGCTCATCCCTATCATGATTGCCTGTCGGTGGCCAGGTGGTCTTGGGGGAAATGTGCGGGGTCGTGG